>NC_083649.1:10376145-10608645 GCF_963576545.1 Limanda limanda | reverse complement strand
TTTGCCTGTTTCGACTGTGTGGGGCATGGCCCTGCATGAACTCTCTGTGTCTCTGTTGATGGAAATGTGAATTAATTTACCTATTAACTTATTGAAAAAAAAAAAATTCCGATGTTACCTTTTTTCCTTTAGGACATTATCTGACTCATTCTTATCATTTGGGTGTTTTACCTGCTCCAACATGTGCTTTTCTGTCTCATCCCACTGTAGGTGTTCGCTTGTAATCCCCCGAGTCCCGTTTGCGTGAGAGCCAGTTGTTGACTTGATCTTTTTTATTTTTCCATTTGGATTTGGGTCCAAGTGCAATCCAAGTGCACAACGAATTTGCAACAACAGCCCTTTCCGAATCTAACATCAGAAATCTAAAATTGAGTTTCCTGGTTGAGGAGCAGAATGAGGGGGACAGTCTGTTCTGATCCTGAATTTACTACGACCCTTGAAAAGCTGATGTCTTTTGCTGTGTTGAGGAAACACAACGCCAGGTTCAATATATTTATCTACTCTGCCGCTGACTGTTAATGGCATCGTGCAGACGTGACAGGCTGGGGCGAGCCAACTTTTCTTCCCGCTCATTTTGCTGCTGCACGTCCTCTTATGACCTCTCTCTCTCTCTCTCTCTCTCTCTCTCTCTCTCTCTCTCTCTCTCTCTCTCTCTCTCTCTCTCTCTCTCTCTCTCTCTTTCACTGTATACCTCCAGCGGCGGCTGCATTGATCCCTGAGTTGACGAGCAGGTTTACAGCTCCTTTCTGACTCTGTTTTTGGCGGGAGATGCGTCACACAAGGCAACCGTCAAACTGAATTAATTCAAAAGCGCCAAGTCAGTGTCAACACATGTCTCCCACGCAGTGAGACAAGGATTTATTTTAAGGTAAGCAGTAGGCACTGAATAAATGTTTTATAGACTGATGTCCCAGGAGAGAAAAATCTAAATTAAATGAAAACCTGTCGCCTCTGCAGCCACTTTGTTTGTCCGCTAATGGGTGTTCTGTGAGCCTGATCTCTTCTAAAACCCTCCTCGGCCGCCCAAAGATCATATTCCCTTTTGAACTATTCAATCCAAAGGTCACCGTGGTCAGTGGCTTGAAGGTCTGCGCCTTGCTCTCGATGCAAAGCAGATACTGATACTGAAGATCAAAAATATGCTGCCCTCACTTCTCTTGTGAGGGGTGAAGCGATCATATATATATATATATATCGAGATGATCTATTTTACAGACATCGTGCGGTTTGTGGTTTGATATTAATGTTACTGCTGGAGAGACAGGGAAACTGTGAAGGGTCTGAACGACAAAACAAAAAATCAAGTTGGATTTTTGTTAATTTATCTTTGCTTTTATTGTACTGTTTTTATAAAGGTTTAAAAGTATTGACGCAGCATGAGGGTTAGAGGTGACTTCTAACAAACTGATGTGGAACCTTGGATTTTAGAACAAAATATGTCATCTTCCTCTAAATTAAATAATACATGAATAATAAAAGGCATCCTTGGTCATTTGAGTGCTCTCAGGGTTTTTCTCTTAGAACCTTCCTTGCATAACTGTCGTGTCTGAGCCAGTTTTTTTTTTTCCCTATTTATGTTATTGTTGCTCCATTTAAGCATGAACTAATGCAGTTACTCAATTTTGCTGGTGCACTTGCCTATATTACTGCATCTTTTATAAACTGATCATGTTCTTTGTATATTGATCTGACAAGTTCTAGTAGTTGTGATATATGTGGAGTGGAGTAGAAATATCACCCTTTTGAGGAGTAAACCTGTGTTTCATAACTGTGCTTGAGTGCAGTTCTTGAGTCAAGGTACTTACATGACTCTGGCTTTATTTGAAAGAGATTTTGTGTGACTGCCTGAACATTTTGACATCTATTGTATTTCCCCAACAAAAGTTCTGGGGAAACCTGCTGTAAAGTGTATGTAATGTAAAGCACTCAAGCACTGGATTCTGTGGCATGACGGAGTGTACCTTGCGCCATGCAGGATTTGCCTTAAATACCTCGTGTCTGAAAGGGGTGTGGCACAGTTTGACTATGAAGGAATCACAGCATGTTCTGGTACATGAGACGACATCCGCTCAGTGCGGCTCCAGCCTCAGAGCTGCTGGGCGGCAGAGACGCACACGTCACACACGCAGCGATAAGTTGTTCGTAGTCTGTCGAGAAATCCTTCCTCGCGGTGTCATAATCTTTCCTTCCTCCATCAGACGTTTCCTACTCATTGTTCAACTCGGCCTCCCGACTCGAAGACTCGAAGAAGAAATACAGAAGGGTGTGAACTGCCTGTTTGTCTTTAAAAAGAAATCCCTCCTTCCTTTCTCTGCTTCCTTCTTCAAAGACAGTCTTACTTCCCCTCAGCGCTTTCTCCTCAACGTCTGACATAACTCACAGGAATAGTATCCCTTTGTTTCTTTCCGTCTTTCTTTCCTTCTTTCTTTCTTTTGTGTCAGGTTTGGATGTTTACAGGTTCATGCTCTGACATTTTACGGAGCAGTGGTTCAATTCAAAACCGATGCCTGTCCTCGGAGAGCACTCCACACAATGTGCCAGACCCAATATGAAGCTACGTGCAGCTGACTTGTCTTTTGCAATTAGTTCCTCCCAATTAAAAGTGCTCTAGAAAAGACATTACAAACACTGAAGATCAATAGGTACGAGACACCGACTAACAGACCAAACGAGCCGTGCCGTTCTCTCCGAGCTCATTAAGTGACTGACGATTACCAGCGGAAGGGTCATTTTTGAACAAATTCCTTGAAGATCAAATACGGTGAAGAGCAAGTGAATCAGCAGCAATGTGTTCCTTTCTGAAGAAAAGAAAAATGATGCTGAGCGGGAAATCGAACTCGGTCACAGACCGTGTAGACGACATCATTGGTCTTTCAGCAGAAGCCAGACATGCTTTCTTCTATCTATCTATCTATCTATCTATCTATCTATCTATCTATCTATCTATCTATCTATCTATCTATCTATCTATCTATCTATCTATCTATCTATCTATCTATCTATCTATCTATCTATCTATCTATCTATCTATCTATCTATCTATCTATCTATCTATCTATCTATCTATCTATCTATCTATCTATCTATCTATCTATCTATCTATCTATCTATCTATCTATCTATCTATCTATCTATCTATCTATCTATCTATCTATCTATCTATCTATCTATCTATCTATCTATCTATCTATCTATCTATCTATCTATCTATCTATCTATCTATCTATCTATCTATCTATCTATCTATCTATCTATCTATCTATCTATCTATCTATCTATCTATCTATCTATCTATCTATCTATCTATCTATCTATCTATCTATCTATCTATCTATCTATCTATCTATCTATCTATCTAGCCATCTATCTATCTAGCTATCTATCTGACAGTTGATAGATAGCTAATGCATCAACCATGAACTGCAGAATCATTGGTTGAAGTCCTTTCCTCATTTCAACTGTAAATTCTCTCATAAAACCTCGAAAGAATGGAATTCAATGTTCCCTTTAAAGAGCTGAACATCAGAAAAACATATTTTCCCGCATTGTTCTCTTATCTATTAATGATACTTTTGGTTTTATTCTCAGAAAACCGGAGGTAGCAGCTGCTGGGAAGCTGTTAGCGCATCCGCACTGGAGTTGGAGTGGTAAGCCAACTAGAGGGGGGGGGGGCTCAGATGTGATGCGGGCGCTGGATTAATGTGCTGCTGGACAGAGCTCTCGAAGCACCTCATGGGAACCATTAGGGTTGGTGCTATGGGTATGTTCGGTTCAGAGAGATGCTGAAGATGCGTGTAAAGAGACTTTTGCTTGGTGTTAAAATGAATAACAACAAAATGAGATATGAGAATTATCCTGAAGCAAAAGGTGAAACCAGGGATGTTGCGGGCTTATTTTTGTTTTCAACGATCGAGAACATTTGAAACACAAACTTTGGCCTCCATCAGACACCAGTACATCCAAATGTTTGTAGCTGCAGCTCTGATTCTAGAGTAACCTGCTTCGCATACAGAGCGACGTGCATCCCACAACCACGTCACGCATCTTCACGTGAACTCCCAGTTGCAAATACATGCACATAGAGCACCACATGTCCAGTGTGTTTATCATTTCTCGGTAAATAGGATACACCCGTTGTTACCCGGCTGCATTAAAAACTCACAGTGTTCCCTGTGATGTTTTGAGAACAGTGTGGTTTTCTCAGGCCCTGGGGAGCTCCTGCCTCTCTCCAGCCACACTCGCGTTTAATGAGACATCCACATGCACAGGACACACCATGCTCCATCTAATCGAACGACTTGCACGGTGGGCGGGCACCTGTCCCTCCCCTTCCACCCCTTACCCCCGCCCCTTTCCCCTCCTCTGTCCTTCTTCTTCTGGCCGTTGGTTTACGTTGTCTTTCAATCTTTTGTTGCTCTTATGGCAGATTGATTAGATCTGTGCCTGTCACCGCCTGCACTGTGCTCTCCCCTCTTCAACTCTGACAAATGATTCTTTGTTCTGGTTCTTTGAATACGTCTTATTAACGACTTAGTGATGGTTCCTGAAATGACCAGGAAGCTTCCAAGTCGCAGCAATGATCAGTACTCGTCAAATTCTCGAAATGCTTTGGGAAATGGCATCCCACAATTCCTTGCAGCAGCCAAATTTTTTGATACACATCAATAACATCTGCAATAGTATAATGACGTGTTGTGCAGTCAGGTTGTCATGACATCGCAGTTGTCTTTTCTACCTTCTTATGAATTCAAAATTAGGTTTTTCTTTGACGTCAAGAAAAAGGACACAGGACTTAATTGGTTGGACTATTTGACCACAGCCCTTAACTAATGGGAGTAAAAAAGAATTTCAATAATTGTATCAGAAAGTCGGTCAAAGTTCACACAACAGTTTGTGTAAAACAGATTGTGGCCCCTTATATTGAATTACTGTAATGTATCTTTGTAACTTACATTGCTGAAACTTTACAACTCATGTAAGAAGAGATGAAGAGAGCTTGAAAAATCTATATTTAGCACATCACTGCATGCTCCCGTTAACAAATCAGAGATGGGAGAAAAGGCCTCTGACCTCAGGGCTTTGCTCATGGGACAGATTTCGGTGAGTGATCGGCAAACAAGGGAAGAGACGTCTGGCAGAGAGAAAAGTAAAAACAAATCTGACTCCAGTCCAGCTTCTAACAAGAGGCCTGTCTGCACCCTGTCACTCAATTTACCCTCATTGGCATTAACACCAGTTAATCAGAGGGTTTGTTTCGATTAGACTGAGAACAGGGTGCACAGGTGGTAATTGGCGTCAATGACAAACTGCAGCGTCCTCCTTTCACGTCCTGGCCTTATTTTCAACTCTCTTATAAAGGCGTAAAATCTCTAAACCATACATGAAATTTTAATTAAATTATAACCCCAAACATGTTCATTTAACAGATCAGCGCCAATGGAACCAAAAATCTACATATTTCCTTCTTACTCCACGAGACTTCTAACCTTGCAGATAGTTTGTTTTGATTGAGATATTCGTTGTAGATTCTTTGTCAACTTAAAGCCTAAGAAACCTTTTCTAATTCTTTGATACAGCTGTTGCATACTGATTGTGTGATTTAAAACACTTCATAGCAGTTGAGAAAGTCACTGACAAATGTTTCATGGCCTCAGACTCATCTCTGTGCTGCATATACTACAGTCACTGGAACATGTAGGGATTAAGGAACTGTACGAGCTAGTTTAAATCGTACTTATGAGATAGATTTCAGTTTGCTATTGTTATTTTAGTTATAATGCAAGAAATTAATATGCTGGCTCCAATGAGCATCCTCAAAAAAACTTTAAACATTAAAGCGGTTAAAGATTCCATCTGGACATCTCCATAATTCTTGACTTATTAAATAATTTCTAGTTGCCATGCTGACTGTCCAGTAGGCTTGCATCATATTTTACATGCTGTCTTGCACACTATAACTTGAAGAAAAATGAATAACATATATTTAAATCTGTTGATTTTTTTATTTTATTGTGTGTCAGTACCACTACTGCTGCCCAAATATTAGTAAATATTGGTAAAAGGGGAGGGGGAACGTTTTGTGAAAAACCGAATTTTCGCCCTTGCGCAGACATTTCTGAAAGGGTTAATATGCATGTGTGTGTGTGCATGTGTACAACGTGTACCTTGGCTCCCATGATTCCTTATGAAAAAAAAAGAATCCACTGAATTCAAATAAGAACATTTGAAACCAAACCTCGGCCTCCATCAGGCACCAGCAGATCTAAATGTATTCTAAGTGTCACTCTCTGAAGCGCTGACACTAGTGTAACCCAAAATGCATAGAGCACACAACCACATAACATATTTTTCCGTGAATTCCCAATTGCAAATACATGCACATAGAGCACCACATGTCCAGTGTGTTTATTATTTATCAGTAAATAGGATACACCCGTTGTTACCCAGCTGCATTAAAAACTCACCGTGTTCCCTGTGATGTTTTGAGAACAGTGTGGTTTTCTCAGGCCCTGGGGAGCTCCTGCCTCTCTCCAGCCACACAAGCGTTTAATGAGACATCCACATGCACAGGACACACCATGCTCCATCTAATCGAATGATTTGCATGGAGGGCCACACCTGCCTCCCCCCACCGCCTTTTTCCCCGCCCCTTTCCCGCCCGTCTTCTTCTTCTGGCTGTTGGTTTGCGTCTGCCCGTCCGCTTTTCTTTTCCTGCTGATAGAACAGAATGGGCGTCTGTCTGCACGGCCCGCACCGTCCATTTCTCCTTCCTCCCCTGCCTCCGTCTCCCTCTTCATCCTGATCTGACTCTGCTTGACTCATATCTCAAATTGGTCCTTATTGTGCTCCACTGAAGTGCCATCAGGAAAAGGAATTTATAACTAATGACCTTATTCTAGTGGAAGTGACTGACCGGCATTCCGGCTTTATAGTCGCAGAGAAGTCACTTGTAATTTCAGGAAGGACTCAAGCAATCCTTTTAAATACATTTACAGAATTGCCATATTTCTGCTATTGCATTACCCAAAGTCCATAATCTTCATTTTGCAATTTTCTTTCGAAATGGGCCTTAGAAATGTTTTGTGTTTGTTATTATTGATGATTGATTTCCCTGCTCACTCTGCTTTGCTTGATAAAGTAACGAATGGAGCCATTCGTTATATTTCCCATTAGCGCTGACAGTGTGCAGCAGGACACAGGTTTTGCGACTTTGAGTCATCACTTCTTCTCTCCTGGCCCTGTCAGAATTCAGGTGTGCAGAGACAGTCTGCGTCGTAGCCACAGGGAAAATCAGCAGTTCTCCTATAAGAATGCACATGAAACCATATTTTCTGTTCATTATAACACCGCGGTCAGATAAACTCTCGGTGAGCTGGATGATGACCGGTCTGCTCTGTGTGAGCCACCTTCTCGCATCTGAAAACAAGGAAGCTCAAGTGGGCGGAGGGATGATCCATAGGGTCACCAGCAAAATAAGGAAGAGTAAGATTCACAAGTTTAACATTTGGAAGTCGAGTGGTTGTCTACTTCCCCTGATGTGACCTGATGTGACATACATCCTCAGGCAGAGACTAACAGATCAGTCAGGACAGCAACTACCAAAGAGATTTTTCTGAAGACTGAATGCACAAGTCTTACAAATATTTATTGCCAAAATTGGTCAAATTAAATAAATGTGATACATGCTCAATACAGAAAATATGGACAATAATGGCTTTGAGGAGTAGTACACAGCTATTACTGCAACATACTGTGTTCTATTTAATCCAAAGTGGGAGTAGGATGTCTTGTGATATAAATAAGAGACTAATTGTTTAAGAAGATAAATAAAATGTTTGACTCGCTGTTCCAGTCCTCAAGCAGAAATTGCTCGCATGGTTCAAATATGTATTCATGTCGCGAGGTTTTACGAACAGAGGTTATTTCCTATTTGGACAGAATAAACACAGCATGTCTGTTGACACCATTCTCCTATAATTATAAAATTTGCTGCTGCACTGGCCTAGATAATCACGTTACATAGGAAAACAATAGGAAAACAATATTAAACTACCACATTTAATGGAATGATATTTGTCATGATACAATGTTGACGAAAACATTTCTCTGACAAGCGTCAACATGCTTTTATTTTGTTGCTCCTCGTGTTCATTTCCTGTCCTGGGCGGAGCTGCCTTCAGAGAGGGGCCTGCACAGTGGAGGCCTGCAGGCGGCCCATGTTGTCGGAGCAGAGATCTCCTCTATAGGGAGGTTCACATGTAGACGATCAGGAGTCCGGCTCAGGCTTCAGCTTCCCGGGCGTGCTCCTGACTGCCAGCTTGACCTTTGACCCCTCACTCTCCAAACAGCACAGGTTTCAACTCCTGCTCTGTTGAGAGGGGAGAAAGTCCCGGCCCTGAGGAGGAATGATTAATGTCCTGGCTGTGAAACTGCTGAAGGCGATTTTGTTTGGAGGCTGCAGCTCGTGTCTGAATTTTGCATAAAAGGACGTGTTTTGTTTACCGCGTCTGACTGGCTTTCTTCTTTTTTATTTATCATATCTGGCGCCATCTTTTCTCCAGCAACTACCTAAACACTTCTCATGTATCTGAGAGTGTCTGCACGAATGCCATAAAAGGCGACAAAACAAACTACATTTCATATTTCTTGTGTGTGGACTGGGTCAGATGAGGACTTGCAGTGATACATTTTTAGAGCTCGTTCCCAGAAGAAAGGTTTCTCCTGACTGTCCAGTCCTGATAACATGGTGTCAGACAGCTATGGTTGAAATTACGAGGATCCTCTTCTCTAAAAGGAGACCCCAGAGGAGGAGACCTGAACTTTGGGGACGTCAGAACTATGGGGGTATTCACATTAAGCACGCTTGGAGTGGTGGCTGCAGTGGAGCATGGGAGTTGGGACCTGTAACGGTCTCCTCGGTGCCACCATGCGCAGAGGAAGACCCGTTTTGACAGATTCCCCAGCAGGGAGAGTTTCGGTGGAGGGGAAAGGGGCGTTCCCCAGTAAGTGTCAAACTCACAGCTGCGTCAAGCTGCCCCATGCGCACACAGGGGGGCAGGAAGCTGTGCTGGGCTGCTTCCGAGTAAAAGCAGAAGAAGAAGAAGAAGAAGAAGAAGAAGAAGAACAAAAACAAATGTATTTCCATATATTGTGGCCATTGCGCACACAATATGCATTTTTATTTCCTGTATGTACACATGCACGTTTCCATATGTTTCATCAGTTCCTGTTTTGTTTTTTTTCAATTTTTTTTAATCTCAGTTCCCCATTAAACCCTTGCTGTGTGTGTGTGTGTGTGTGTGTGTGTGTGTGTGTGTGTGTGTGTGTGTGTGTGTGTGTGTGTGTGTGTGTGTGTGTGTACGTGTGTATGTGAGGTCCAGGTATTACCCATGTTGTGGGGACCTACGTTTGTTTACTCCGTCACATCTTTGGGGGGGTTGTCTTCCTTATGGGGACGAAAGACAAGTCAGGTTAGGTTTAGGTCAAGGATCAGTGTTAGGCAAGTATTAACTATGGAGACATAACTTTGTGTGTGTGTGTGTGTATTTGTGTTTGAGTGTGTGTGTGTGTGTGTGTGTGTGTGTGTGTGTGTGCGTGAGTGTGTGTGTGTGTGTTCTTTTTAAGTGAAGCACTTTGTGTTATATATTATGCTGGTGTGTAACGTGCCATATAAATAAAGCCTGATTACTTGATTGAGTTCTTGCTTGATTAGTTGATTGATTAACTGATTGTTATGTAATGTGTCTGGCTGCGAACGAAAACCCAGAGCTCTTACTGTGAAAGGGCCGGGTGGAAGCAGTCCCCTGGCTGCTCCAGCCTTGACGCCGCCTCCCTATCTGTCCGCCCTGCCCTGCTCGGGTTTGCAGTGTGGAGCACCAGGGGCAGTACGGCTGATTATATAACTTTAATGTCCTCCCGGGGTTTCATGGCGCAGCGGCGGAGGACAGCGCCTCAGACCCGTCGCTCCATCGCGGATTTCTCCTGAATTATTTTTTCCTTGGCGCACCAAAGTGAGCGATCATCACCTTCCTTATTATTATTATTATTATTTTTCTGTCTCCTCCTGCAACCGACGACGTGTGATAAAAAGTTCCCGACACATCGAGTCCAGGCTGGGGCGCGCTCACGATGGATCGCTAAAACTCCCGCGGGGTCAGCTCCTCTTGACTCGGGGTCGGAACAGTTCAACACGATGACTAACCCGAACCCGAACCCGAACCCGAACCCGAACCCAGACCCGGCTGACACTTCAATGCAAAACGCTCCAGCGAGGAAGGGGCTCGGTCCGAGGGCTTGACTGGATCCGCGGACGCTGCGTAATATCTCCGAATATTGTTCCTTCCAAACTCGGGACCTATAACGGGACATGACCTGAGCGGCGGGGCTTGCATCTCCCCCCCCCCTGCCTTTTCACCACAGGTACGATCCAGCTTGTCACGTTGTTAGTTTGTTACATTTCTGCAGAAATATTGAGACAGGGTGGGTGGGGTGGGGTGGGGTGGGGGTGGGGGGGCAGTTTCCCCTCGGCGCCAACAGGTTGCACTAGCGCTGTCATGCTGTGTTCAGTGGCTGTTCTCGGTGTAAAGAACCGGATCCGAACCCCCCAGAACATCCCCAAACTTTACTGTAACTGTCACTTCCCATTACATGCATTACATTAGCCATCTAAATATGGTCAGATTGACGAACATTTATAATCTATATGCAGCACAGCCCTATGCCAGTGCGGAGTCATACTACATTACATATGTGGGCGGGGGGAAAGTGGTAGAAGGCTATGAGCGAAATACGAAAAGAGAAATCTCAACATCGCAGAATGTGATTTTAGTTCATCTGAATCCAGTGGCACTGACTTTGAAACCACAGCTCGCTTTCGTGGGTCCATTGCTGCCCAATGCTGAACTGCCACTTATCACTGTTAATGATCAACAGACACATGCTGCAGAACCCTGACATGCAAAGCGCTTCTCTTTGCATTTTTTTTAATTTCCACTTGAATCCAGTTCTTTTTTCACCTCCAGGTCATTTAATTTAAGCTCTTGAATGGAGCTTTGAATAAAATTTCCAATCTTCCCCCCTTTCATGTAAATAGAAAGGACAAGTGCCTGGGAGGCCCAGAGTGGGTTCATCTCGTCCACATAGGTGTATGTTGCTGCACACGTGCTCGCTGCTCAGTAGCACTGGCTGTCATGTGCCTCTTGACTCTTTGAGTTCAGGCCACGGTTCAAAGAAATAACGTGAACAATGTAGTCGTTTATCTAATTGTGATGGCTATGGTCTTCTCTGTGTTTTCCCTTTTTTTATACCGACTTCAACCGGCCTGGTTTGTTCCATATTGTTCCAGTATGGGAGTGAAAAGGAGCAGATCGTTGGAATTTCGTTAAAAATTAAAAGACATAGGACAGTGTGGGTAGAGACTTAGTGGAAGAGGCCGTAAGATTAAGATACATTTATTTGTCCCACACACATGCACAGACATGCACAAGCACACTCATGCAAGGAGGGAAATGTAACCTCTGCTTTTAACCCATCTGGTGCAGGACACACAGAGCAGTGAGCAGCCATGTACGGCGCCCGGGGAGCAGATGTTGGGGGAGTAAGGTGCCTAGCTCAGGGGCACTAGACAGGGTAGGGAGAATCCTCTTGGAGTTTCGGACAGATCAATCCAGGTTCGTCTTTTTGTTGTTTCTCCGTGGAGTCGAACCAGAGACCTTTTCTGCCCATAGTCCAAGTTTCTGCCACTAGTCCACCGCCTCTCGTAGATGTGATACAAATGTTTCAAGACACCTAATCCCGTCAAAGATCTATGTTTCGTTAGGCTGTTTTTAGCTTTTCCTTCTGGAATAACCTCATGTGTGTCATCCTATCCATCAACCCTGTTTTCATAGGCTAACCATGTCTTATCTCTCTCTCACTGTGTGTTGTGTTCCCCTTAACCCCCCCCATCAGTGTCCGGACAGGATAAAGAAATGGATCAGGGTGGACTGAAGCGCAACGGTAATCGAGACGACAGCCTGACATTTGGGGAGACCGCAGTACACAGTGACACAAGTGACGCGGCTGGTTCGCTGCTCCAGCCCGCTGCGATGCACCTGCCCAGCCCGGGGTCCCTGGCCCAGCTCACAGTGACCCCGAACGGACGGGCCGCAACCAAAGACCAGGGCGAGTTCGGGGACCTCTTTGACAACCCTCGTGGCCAGTGTGAGGGGTCCGACATGAAGGAGGGTAAAATCATCCGATTGCAGAAACGACAACACCGGCCGGATATTGCTATGTTCAACATGGAGGACAATTTGCCGTTGCTGAACCAGAGTCTTTCTGATCTTGAACGGACGTCCAACTCTGTCATCAGCATCTCACACACCTCCGTCCTGGGAAAACTGCCTTTGCCCAACCTTTTCCCCCAGCACATCAAGCAGGAGGGAGTCTTTTCTCTGGAAAAGGACCTGGGAACTTACGGCGGACACACAGGTGGCGGCCCGTGTGATTTGGATGGCATCAACGGTCCCCATATTGAGGATACAGAGATTTGGCAAGACCTGGACCTTCCCAATTCATTGCCAGAAATCAGTGATTTTGAGCTGGATTCAGAAGTGGCACACTTGGATAACATCCTACACGACAGCAGCGGCAGGGGCAGTCCTGCCGGCGGCTTGCTCAAGGAAGCAAAGGCTCTGGTGGGTAACGGAGGAAACTGTACCAACGTGAATGGCACGGACAGGCAGCACCAATTACAGCAACATCAACACCAGCAGCAGCAGCATCGCCAGCTGCTCCAGCACCAGCAACATCAGCTACAGCATCAACATCAGCAGCCTCCGTCGCTTCTCTCCAGCATCATCATCAAGGAGGAGAAAGACCTCGACAACTCTTTCATTCACATCCGCACACCCGGCGTGGTCAAGCAGGAGAAGCAGGAGAACGGCAGCTTCTGCCAGTCGCAGTGCCTCCAGGGCACCATGAGCTCTCTGCAGGGAGGAGGCCCCATGTCCTCCACCACAGGTGTCGGCACCGGACCCGGCTACCACTACAAAGCCAGCCCGTCCTCCACCGTGGGCCTACAAGACCAGAAGCCTTTTGGCATGTTCGCGAATCTGCCTCCGCTCGGGGAGAGCTGGACGAGGGGAGGCAGGTTTGGAGAGCCCTCCGGGATACAGAGGGGCAACGAGGGGCTCACCTCCGCAGCCATGGCAGCCTTCTCCGTCAACTTCTCCAGGTAGGTCGCTTGAAATTAAAACTTTATCCTGCTCTGTTGACTGCAGGCGAAGAGGAAAGTGATTCCTACTGTCTTCCAGTCTGAGCTGTAACAGCTTTGTCTCTATCAGGTGTTCTCCAGACTCAGTGTCCTGCTCTGGTCATCTTTAAAATCATAATAAAAGTCATGAACATTTTAAAAGTATAACCTCGTAATTTATAAAATTGCTTATATCCACTGTAATATGTAAACCCGACCCTAAAACAATGAAGCAAAAAAAGATTATTTTCTTTTGCACTGCTCCTGAAATCAGATCAGGTTCAGAGTGTTGTGTCAGGACACTTCGCATCTCCGCAGGACACCTTGAGTGTGCATTTGGGGAATGAAAGTATTTAAGCCAGTGAGTCAGAGAGTGTGATTCTAGCTGAGAAGCTAGAAAGAAGGGAGCTCAGGTGGTGTTGTATGTTTGCCTGTGACAGTTATTGTTATTTTTCTTTTTGGGATGGAGCACTGGCCTCCCTGGGGTGGAGGGCATCTGGTGCTTATCGCCTCCAATCGGGTCACGCCCTGCTCCAATTCGTTCACATCGCATCATATTTTAGGAATGCCATGGCAAATGGCAAATCTTTTATTATTGTCAGAGCTAGTTTAGGAGCTGACAGGTCACAAGGAAAAACGTTGCAGCTGTGGTGATATTTTGGTTGCTCACGAGTCAGATATAGCGAATCTGTCCTTTTCTAGTGGAACTATGAAACTTTCCTGCCTCCGCGTTCTTGCGTTTTTTCCAAAAATGTGTTGTAAGAAGGCTCTCGCCACAAAGATATCACAGAGTTACCTAATACTGTAATCTCACAGGAAATGATTCATTGTGAAAACACGATATGTGCATTTCAGTGGAAGCAGCACGGTCCCGTTCAGTGAGAGGTAAACGAACCCTGTGAGAATGTCGTGCACATGCGGGGGGACGAGAGAGAGAGAAGTGTCCGGTGGGCGCGCTTCACTTCAGCTCAGCAGTGCTATCTGATAACTGCACTGGGTGCAAGTGCACTGTTAAAAGAGAGATATGAACTCGCTGCTATACGAGCGTCTTTGTGAACGCAGCCTGAACGGGCACATCCTAGGATGTTGCTTTACAAATGGGTTGGGGGGGAAACGTCATGAGTCAACCTCGTCCCTTCTGAGCGAGCGTTGAGGTGTTTGGCTCCGTAAACAAGTTAGAGATGAACATGGGTGTCAGCAGCTACTGTTATCTCCCTGCTGTCACACGGTTTTGCTCCTGGGTTGCTGTGCTTCGACCCAGTTTGAACTGTGCTTAAAGCCTCTTCACTGATGGTTTATACGTGTTATCTATACTCTCCTTTAGTCACTGTTTATTTAAGGTCTTTTATATACATATAAAACACTGCAGATTTCATTATAAACACTCATGTCAAGGCTTTGTAAAAATGAAATGCTTCATGAAATGTCTTTATTTTCTCTTCTTAAGTGTTTTATCATTTGATCATTTGCTAATATTAGTAACTAATTAAAGGTTAAAGGTGTTTGAGAGAACTCAGTTTGCCAAGAATCTGTGCCTCAGATGCTCAGCACTACAGCTCTGCAAGGTCAGTGCACAATTATGTAACATGCGGACAGATTTACATCCAAAAACGAGAAGAAACACAACAAATTAAAAAGTGTGCTACAGAAAAGCATAGATTAGCAATAATGAGGTATTATTCTTGTTTGTCCTGTTCTTTGACATGACCATGATACACCAAGTTAGAAGACTTTATATTAGATATTTATTTATGTTAGAGGTAGAAGATTGATTTCAAAATAAAATCTCCAGGCTATTATGACAGTAAAGCTGCAACTAAAGCTCGTTTTTTATTAGTAGTTTATTCTTTACTACATAGTTGTTATTCGTCTTCTATCCAACTCATGATTTCTAAAGTGCCATCTTGTATTGATATGTTTATTTTACCAACTTTGAAAAGTAGGACTCCTTTCAATTGGAACAAGAACATGATTTGATTTTATCTAAACTCTCTGATCCAATATTGTTCATTACGACACATTCCTGCTCATTTTGAAAGTAGCCTACAGCAGCAACCAGTGCTGACGCCACAATTAGGTAACATGACAACGTGATTAACCTTTAACCTTTCGCAATTTACTGCCGATCCGAGAAGACATGTGAATGAAGTCAAGTTCAAGTCAACGGAGCGACACATGTAGTGTCTGTTTACGAGAGATTTCTTTTGGCGTGATGACAAGAGGAGTCATGGCAAACTCAAAGTGGTAGCCTGAAAGAAAAACTCAATCTGTGTCATTATGACAACATTTGGGTTTAGGGCTGCAACCATCTGAGATGTTCACCCAATGAAATCTAAAGAATTCCATTTCTTTTGTTGGGGAAGGCCCAGTGATCTGAAACCCAGAAATCATTCTCTTTTTCACTCCAGCACTGACGTTCCAGTTAGGCCTCCTCCGGTCTGACCCAAGGTTCCAGTTGCTAAAGGAGGCGGCTAACACTCTCTTTTTTCCACCCTACTCAAGTTGCAACAGACCTTCCGAGGCCGACCACGCGACTCAGTAACTAAGGAGGCGATTAGACGTTTGTTTAATTCAATTTATTTGAAGTCGTTTCATTTTCTTCTTTTATTTTAGTCGAAGTTTTATTTTTGATAGGACTTTTGCTGTTTTAACTTGAAAGACCGAAACAGGAAGCACCCGCGGGACGGCACTTCCACAGACTTTTTCTTTTTCACGATCCACAAACGGCTTCCACAAAGCCGTTCCCTGCAGAAGCGCGACGTTCATCCCGCTGAGGAGTAAGAGACAATTCACTCCGTTCCTGTAAACCAGCACGGTCTCCGCTGTTACAGAAGAAAGGCGAAGTTTCATTCCGTCAAGGCAGCACGAATAATTCGCTTCCTTTTCCGGTCCATCGGCCGAGCCCGGAGCTCCGCTCGTGAGAGAGACCACGTGATTCACTGGCCCCCGACACATTCGCGCAGACGCGCAGGCACATCGCGAGGGTTGTACAGTAAGAGACTTGATTATCTGGGCAGATACGTAGCATATTGTTTAATATTTGATTGTATTTGTTGCGAGACCGCTGAGTCTCATTGTTTAACCGGCTACTACGAGCCGCTACTTCCGGTTCATTTCCGGGTTTTGTGTTAGTGTTTGAGCGCCGCGAGGAAAGCCTCCAGCCACGCTGTTAACGTCTGTGTTAGCCTGCAGTGAGTTTACCGATCAGAAACTCAGCCCACAAAGTCCGCTTGGGGCTGAGTGGTTAAATCACTGTTAATCTATCTCTGGCGTGTTTAAAGAGCTTCTTTGAACTCTCCTTGCATGTTTCTCTCTCTCTCTCCTTCTAAACCGACCTATACACCCGTTCCGATCTGTATTTAGAATACAGTTCATGTAACATAGTTAAATCTATATTTAAAGGGCCTGAACGCATCTGGCCGCCATTTTGAAGCCGAAACTAAGCCAGAACAAAGAACCCTTTTGTTCTGCCTCCTCCTTGTGTCTCACACGTGGTCCGGCGGCCATGGGAGGTTTTTCATCTCTAGACCCGCCCTCAATTCTGGCTCTAAATTCATAACGAACCCGCCATTTTGTTTTGTAGTTTTAAGCCTAACATTGTCGGCCTCCATCTTAAATGTGACGTCACTACGTGACTGCGTCATCGCCACGCCCCCTTCTTTTTCTCTCTCTCTCTCTCTCGCTCTCTCACACACACACACACACCCACACACACACGCCCACACACACACTTTGATAGACACAGACAGATGCACACACACACAGATACACATAGATGAATACATGTGTTTTCTAAATGGTGATAAATGCTGCTGCTGTTGTGATCTTTGAAATATGGGAGTTTGTTAAGATGATGAATCATTAAATAACACTAACTTTATTTCACATGCACACAGATAGACACACACAAACACAGAGAGACACTTTGACACAGACACACACACACCGAGACAGACATACATAGGTAGACCGCAGGTTTTACATGTATTTTCTGAATTGTGATAAGTGCTGCGGCTGTGTTTATCTTTGAAATATTGGAGCTTGTTAAAATGATGAATCATTGAATAACATTATAACTTTATTTCCCCTTTTTAATAAATACTTTTGTAATTAAAGTATCTGTAGTCTGTGATTATTTGTGCATAAGTGTGTGAATACAGCTGGATTATGATTGCCTGTGCTCGAACTTAGAAGCCTTCACTGTTAAGTAATCGTTAATATTAAAATATTGACATTATTAATTTGACATTTATCATTATGAGACTGATATTTATAGCTTGATATCGTTGGTCCCTGTTACCAGGGTGGTGCCCCTCTACGATAAGTTATGGCCTTATCATTTTTTTAATTATTTTTAATAAATAATCTTTTATTTTTTTTATAATCATATTTCATGATTATTAATAATTAGCCAACGTCAAGTCTACTCCTATTGCACAACACTTTTTTCTTGCTTCTTCAATTTTCTCTGTAAATGTGTGTGTGTGTGTGTGTGTGGAGGAAGTCAGTCTGGAGGGGACACGTGCATGTGTCATCCCGGTTAGACTCTCAGCTGATTCACATGTTTTTCCCATGAGCAAAAGCACACAGTATTCTATCATTAATTGGTGTACTGGGATACCGCTCCAACCCTGGTCGCTCAGTTGTTGTGCTGATCGTTGCCACCATAGATATATATATAAAGACTAGATGTCTCGTTCGACGGAGCCGGACGTCCCCACATGACGGCCATCTTGCCAGAGGCAGCTTGCTCACCCATAACATTGTGTTGGTAGTGGTAAATAACCATAACTTGCTAAATTTTCAACGGTCTGGTTTGTTCTAAACGTCAGAGATGTAGTTATGACACTGCATAAATTATTCAATTTTTTAGAAAATAACATAATTATTCATAAGTATGCAGTGTCATATCTACATCTCTGACGTTAATAACAAACCAAAATGTTTAAAAATCGGTTGAAAATTGAGCAAGTTATGGTTATTTACCACTACCAGAACAATGTTATGGGTGAGCGAGCTGCCTCTGGCAAGATGGCCGCCATGTGGGGACGTTCGTCTGTGTTGGCCGGCAACGCAGACGAGACATCTAGTCTTTATATATATCTATGGTTGCCACTACACTCGGGTATTTCCTTCTCCTTTAGTATGCATTGGCGGTTCGTAAACAAGCTAAGAGGAGCAGTATCGCCACCAAGAGGACTGGAGTCTCTACACTCTGATTCACGGGCTCACTCTGTGTCATAATGTTCCCCTGGAAGCCAGTCATTTGATATCCCAACCGTGATATTAAATGACTGGCTTCCAACAGGTGTTAGCATAGCAGCCGACTCCATTTACTGTACCACGCTATATATCATGGAGCCCGCTGTACTATGGGAATTTCTCTGCCCAGATGGAACACAATTTGGCTTAAACACGTTGCTTGGCTCCGGCCTCCTGTTATATAACTGATAATTAAATAGACAAATGATGCTTTTGAGCTCAGGGTGAAATGGGGCCCATGAATGTTCTTTCAAACAGCATTATGCTACTTTTATTAGTTACATATTCAGTTATTGTGATTGGGAATCACTATATATATATATTGTTAACATGCAACATGTATGTTATGCGAGTTTAAGTTTTAAACCTCGCCATAAGACGTCCTGAGCCACGCTGACTGTAATAACGGGACGAAAAGCTGATGTGAACTCATCTCGGTTGCCGTGCTGAGCGTGTCAGTGTGTACCAGCTGTGGACAGCAAGACAGACAGTCTGTGTGTGTGTTTCTGTGTGTGTGTGTATGTTTGTACACACAGAGGAGGCTGGGAGGCCACGTGTACATATCTGCTCTGGCGTGCTGTTGTGTCTCTCTCTCCTTAGAGTGCTACTCAGTCACTTTTTTTTCCTCTCACCTACTCACCCCTGATAGGCCTCTCCGAGCTTTCTGCAGTTCACAGAGGCGCGAGAGAGCTGAGCACACAAGGATGTCAGGCAAACACACAGACACACACACACACACACACACACACACACACACACGCGCACACTCTTATGTTAGAAGTGTGCTTCAGAATGTAGAAGTCAAAGCAGGCTCTCAAACACATCCTTTTTTATTTTTTTGTACATGAAGACTGGACTGTGGTTTTGCTCGACGTTTGTAAATCTTAAAATCACTGTTTATTGCCAAATTATATTTTTGCAGCTGCTTCTGAAAATAGGGAAGACGGGTTTTCTGCCAGACCTGAGTTTGCAGATGCACCGTGGTGAAGCTGTGGTGGGGCACGAGGCTTCAGGCTCTACTTATATGTCAGTTTGACACGTTGGCTTTAGGCTTGTCTGTGATTAGATGACCTTCAGCCTTGGGGGCAATGGACTTAATTCTGAGTCTAACCTAACACCATACAACCACTGAAACAGGTTCCACAACAATGCCTTCTCTGTATGGAATATTCTTAAGGCTATGAGCATATCAGATGCAGATCTGTTTGTGGCGTGAAACATTTACAGTTTGAGTGAAAAACAATAAAACGGAGCTCCCGGCTTAAATCTTTAGCTGCGACTGGCAATCTGGCCTCTTTCCTGGGATAGAGGCTAAGGGCCCGTGAACAAAGTGCACAGTCTGCTCACAGTTTGAGAGACTGATCCGAGGGGCCGATAGAAGGGAGGAGTTGTGCAGCGGCAGAAACGTAAACACGAGTTGTTGAACTTGTGGGGCGTGTCCCATGAATGTTCCCTAATGTAAAGAAAAACGCTAATGATGTAGACGATTACGAGGATGCATAGGTTGATAATTATGATATAATTGCCCCTTAGCTTCAGTCAGAGCTTGGTATGAGTGCGGTGTCCTGGTTGTCTGGCCACCTTCATGAATTACAGTTATTGCAATTATTTCACATGTTGTCCCTTGTGCAAACTATAGGTAACAGGCATATCAGCTTTGTTTTTACTGGAAGTTGCAACTGCATTGTACCATTTTGTTTCCAGTTGTGGTCACAAATTTACTGAAGGGGGAAAACCCTGAAGTTAGTTAACGGACACACATTTAATGTAACGCAACAGCTTTGACGGATTGCATCGGTTAGATCACACAGTACCTTGTACTTAATTTACACAACTCTGCCGATTCAAAGTAAATCAATCAATGGTCATAACCAAAATATATCAAACTGAATGTTATCTTTGATTTAAAGGATAAAAGTTTTGGATCGTATTTAACTTCTCTTGTGATCCACTTTTTTAATTATGAAAAAACAGTCTCAATAAATTCACATCAATATTGTTACATTGATTTGAACAAATCCTTCAGTATTTTCTTTTGCTGGAGTTTTGTTCTTTCTATTTATTGGACATAAAACGAATATGAAATATAGCATTTACATCCATTTTATAAACTGGATACTCAGGACATCTCATGTCTTACCGCAAGTGTCTTCTATTCCTTTCACAGCAGCTACCTCAGATACTGTACGAGGTCGCTGACACAAAACCTAAAGCCAAACTAGGTCAGACTCATGTCTGTTGACAGTTTCCTGGATTTGTAATCTCTGAGATTATGCCAACCTCAATCCACATTGTTTGCTTGAGTTCCTGTTGCTTAATAGGCTTACTGATAACCTCTGATGCATGCAAGTCTACGTTTCCCTCCTCTTTTCCTTTCGCTGCGACTTGTGGTGTAATTACCACTTTCTGCAGCGTGTTTCCACCATCCTTCATCATTTGTTAACGCTGATGCAGTTTCTGTTCTCTGACTGATGAGCCACACGGGGCCTCAAAGGTTCGTGGGGTGCAAAAAGGTTGGCGGTTTGTTGGAAATGTTCTGCTGCCTTGTGTTACATTACCGTTGGAGATGCATCATAATGCTGTTAGTGGATGTCTCTGATCATCGGCCACAATATATAACATATATAAATTCTGAATAAGAAATCTTTCTTTCTCTCACTCTGTCTTGTTGTAACTCTTCCTCCCTCTTAGCTGCCCCCTCCTCGCCGCCCCCTGTGGAGCCTACTGTACGGCGTCTTTGAAGCAGGCCTCACTCGAGCTGCTTTCAGACATGCACTCAACTCTGCAGCTCCTCTGTATTTTCTCCACAGGAGGTGCATGTGTTAACGCAAATATCCGAGTGAGATGCTTCGCAGTTTCTGCTGGCTTTCTCTGCCTGGCCTCCTAGTATTATGTCCGTACAAATCCAGGAGAATCCGATGTGTGAACACAGCAGGGGATCCCACGCTGGATTCACTGCCAGCGAGTGGTGGGGTAAATGACGCAATGCTATTGTTGCGACAGACACAAAAGTGGAAAACTACTAAAAATCTTCCAGTGAAGAAGAGGTGACACACAGGTCAAAGGCACAGACGAAAATGTCACAAGAGTTTTTGTTGATAACAGCTGACACGGGTTTGTGTGTGTAGCAGATTTAATACGTCACTTCCTGCCTCTGTCTGCAGCACCAAGTTACGCAGAGACCCTCCCGCTGCTCTGTGCATGTGTGGAAGGCAAACTGCGGGTTAACTCAGTAGCCAATTCTCCAGATTTCACCCGAAGATCATGTCTGAAAGCAACTTTAGGGTCACTGTAGTGCAAGGAGCCAAAGCAGGTCTAGGCCTCTTAGCAGCCAAGCTGTTTTTAAGACTTGTCTGGTGGCTGAGGGCTTGTTTACGTTCGGTCTTAGGTGTTGGATTTATCCCAGGCCTGTGTAACAGGCCACATGATGGATTTAACCTCTTTTTGCAGGAGAAAATAACAACAAGGTAAAAGGGGAACCATCGGGATTAAGCGTTTAGTACTTATAACTACAGCTATTCATTATTGATAGTATGTAAACTGTTTTTGTGTTTACTTATTCTGAAAAACATCAGAACAACTGTCACAGATATCCCTTACAGGTTGCCTGAGCCAAATGGGACATTTTTCAATCAATCAATCAATCAATAAATCAAACAATCAAAACTCAAAATGTATTTGAATGGGATGGCCTTACAATACTATGCTTGAACGTTCCTATGAGTATTTGTCCATATGTCGTAAGCCTCCTGCTTCTGATGGCACTTTACCAGCGTAACCTAGCTCGGCTTGCAACCGGGGCCAGAAACGCAAACATGATAATTGGTGTGCGTTTGTAAATTGGCAAAAGTTTGTTTCTTTCTCAGCTGCATTACAAAACGAAAGTTCTGCAAGCAAACTGTGCTCGGATACGACAGGAGTGAGCGTAAATAGAGCTCCAACTAATCTGACTCTCTCTGCTTCATAAACAGAGGACTGATGTTATTATGTTTGGCAACAACTCGGCCAGGAAACAGGAAGTGTGGAGTCTGGAGGCTATAGTGGCTCCGACTGCTGCTCTTTTTGCTCTTTGCGCTGCTCTGGATTAAAACAAAGACATTTTATTATTATTATTATTGCTGTCGTTTATCATCATGGAGGTACCTTGCTCAGAAGTTGAGACCGATTGGCTACGCAGCCAGTGTTTCCCTGTGTGATAGTAGTGGCTGGGGAAGGCACGCAGAACGAAGCACGCTTCATTGCCACAGATAAACTTCTGTGGGAAACGCTGATATCACTGCATATTCTCCCATGTGTGTATATTGGTTGAGATCTGGTGACTGCAAAAGCTATAAAATACGATCCCCATCTTTATATTGTCCTCATACGTCCAGAGAGCCACTGATCTCTTCATGCTAACATCTGTGAGCTTGTTTCTCTTCTCATTTATTTTTGTATTCCCTTTAATATGTCACCTGTTGACATGCGATTGAGCTTAATCAAAGGTAAAAGTCCACAGAACTAGGTTTATTTTAGATCCTAAAACAGGAGAGATCCTAAAACAGGAGAGATCCTACTCGGTTACTAGATCTAGACATATCTGCTTTATTCATGTGCATTATTACTTCTCTCGTTCCTCTCTTCTGAGACAAATGGGTTTCTAACAGTTCATTTTATTAGCTGTGTTTCACTGTGTGTCCTGTAAATTCTCTGACGTGTCAAGACGTGTTTTCTGATTGACGAAATCATTTCGGTGGAATTTCCTGTCTTTGCAGCCGTCCAGCTTTCTGAGCCGGTCCGTGTACAAACCCTGACGGCAGTTGGACACCGTGTCGCTGTGTTTTCTCTGCTCTTCGCTATTGGTTGGATTTTCTGCGAGGGATTCTGTTGCTCTGTTTGCGTTGTGCAGCCGTTCTGCCTGAGTGTGGGCTGTCGATCACTTCCTCTCTCCGTCTGTCTCTCAGCTCCAGCACAGATGTTAAATCCCTCCTCCCCGAGTCAGCAAGGAGACGAATGACCTTAATCTGCAGGAGGAATGCGCATGTCACTGGCCTTCTGCACGTTCCTGATTGGACAAAATGAAAAGTAGGCAGTGTGAGCCTGGGGTTGACTGCCAAGGTTCAAGGATCACTGTTAGTTCAACTGTTTATCTTCCCCTTAAACAGAAGTAGGACAGATTTTAGACCAAGTTCGATTTATACTTGGTTTTTGTTAGATCTCTTTAGTGTGAACTAATGTAGTCTGTAAACATCAAGTAATTTAAATCATGCTTAAATTATTTGTCTGATTGCATAGTAAGAATTTCAGTTATATCTGATGATACCTTTCATTTTATGAGACTGTCCTGTAAAAAAACGAGCCCATAGATTGTCGCCGTCAGCTTATTACAACCCATAGTTAGGTTTATTGTTAGGAGACCTCTAGTGTAATTACTAACAGAATTATATAAGCAGCAATGAAAGAAATCGGGTGACGTAGAAGGACAAAGTCCACGTTAGTAGAAGGCCGGAGTGAATGGATGGGTTGACAACACACAGGACTTTGATCCCATGTCAAGTTCTTGTTTTAACCATCATCCATTCCAAAATGTCCTCCAACACTAAATATGAGTACTTGCTATTATCCAAGTAATGATCAATTAAGCAAGAAACTTATTTGACTAAACCAGCTACCAGGACACAATGGGTGTTTGTGATTATACCCACAGCGATGACAGTTGTGGAATCTAACAAGTTCAAGGGTGGATCAGTGTTTTTCCTATCAGGGGCTATTTCACTTTTTAAAAGATCCTTCCAGGCCCATTATTAATTCTAACCTATAACACTAACCTCTCCACTGTGATAACTGGAGCTGCTTCTCGTTGACGAGGTATCTGATGTAAGATGGTAGTGATGATGCTGCTCACAGCTGGTTTTCACCAAAACAACATGCTCAAACTGCATACTAACCTTTGCAACCTCATTGCAAAGAGACAAATTCCCTCTTCATATCAAACTTGGCAATGATTCCACACACACAAATGCCCAGTTAAGTTTTTTTTCAACGGTTGCATCATGTGGTTTTTACCAGAGTGAAAAACTATAAATGGCGAAAACTATTTTTTGTTTGCTTTTTGCAACGGCAGACTTTGCTCGCAGCTCTGCAGTGGCAGCAGGACTCTACTGCAGACATTCTCCTTGTGAACACGGTTTCAGCTTTCCAGCTATCAGCTAACTCACTACAATCCTCACATGCATGTGTCTGTCAGGGTGCGGTCTTCAGAAAGCTGCTTGTTCGGCTCCCAAACTCTGCTGACGAGCAATAACTTGATCCAAGTGTGTTTGTGTTTTTGCAGCACATTCATCCGAAATGCATGTTTCTTCCTCTATTAAAGTTCGAGCCTTTTTCCTCAGTGTGCACTTGTCCCTTCAGTTCCTCTTGGAAATTGCTACATTACACATGTCTTTTCCTTTTCGTGCTCACTATGAAAGTTGTCAACGATGACACACAACATATGTTCACTCTGACCGTGACATTACAGGCACTCGACTCTGAAGCACTACACAACTCTTCAACCGCCGTTTAATGTTATTTTTTTGAATAGCAGAAAGTAATCATTTCTCAATGACCTTGATAGGCAGGTCAAACTGTCTTGTAGCTCTGATGTTGGACATTCCTCACCCCTGCACTAGATGTACTATGGGTCATATCAACCTGTGCATGGCTGTATAGGTTGGAGGACTTGCTGCATTGTACTTATTTGACTAAGTCTTACTTTACTACCAATGTGCACAAATAAGGTTCAGAAGAGAAGTGTCGGTGAGTTTCTGAAGTTCTTCTTCCTTTCACTCCTCTACTGGATGACTGTTCAAGAAATAAGAGGCGATTTCCTGCACCTGACACTCTCAGTGTTGCTAAGGAGGCAGGGTAACCGTGGAGACTGTCAGCAGGAGGCCAACAGTACAGACCCCTCTGGTAGTAAGCATTCAACCTGTTGACGTGTGAGCAACTTGATGAATCCCTCCAGTCCCAGAGCTGCATGCGTTCCTTTAATTCAGATCATTTATTTAAAGCTAATTTAAGATATCACATACCTGCCAGATTTAGGACCCTGGAGATCATAGACACTATGTAAAGTTAGAGCAGATTTGCCTTCAATGTGAAATAGAATAAATATGTCCTCAATTTCATCTTTATCAAACACAGGGTTAGAAATCAGGGAATTATTAACAATTACAGGTTTTCCCAACAAATTGTTTAATTATTAACTGATTAAGAGACTAAGAAAGTGCAGACTGTGTTTTCCAGTTTGACTGCTAATGATGTGAGAGTGGATGGATTGTCACCCTGGCACGTTACGCAGAAGAAAAAAAATGATCGGGGAAGAATTACTAGTTTTAACTGCAATTTTTATGTTGCGATGAATTGCATTTTTTTTTATTGCATCTGAACTAGTGATAAACCTGTGAATGTGTAGATACGCACCTATGTACACACCTATTTGCAGCACTGAAGGCCGCATGTGTTCAGCTGGCAATGTCAGAGGTTGTCACCAGACAACGCAGAGGACCTTGTGCCAGAGGCCGATCAATGATTTACCTGACCAAGGATACTGTACATGTGGAGGCAAACAATTGTCCCCCCCCCCCCAAGCTGCTGTTCAGACCTGCACCTTGTGTAATCTTAAGATCCTTTGCAGCCCGTCTAAAGGGAAACTTGAACATGGCCTCAGTGAAAACACCAGTAATGAGATTCAGCACAGGTCTCGCCTTTATACTCGGAGGCGACCCACTTGTTGTTGTTGTGTTTGCTGAGCTAATGCTGTGCACTTAAATAAACCTTTTTTTCCAGATATTTTAAATTGACTGTTGTTGCAAGCTAATAGAAGGACCTGGTTTTTTTTACTATTTTATCAAAGTGCACTCAGTATTGACAGTAAATATTATTATATGACTTTAGTGGACCTTTTTATTTCTTTTAAACATTCACACCTATACAAGAATTTACATAGTGTTGCGCCCAATCTAAGTTGAAAGGCAGGAAAAATGTACATTACTATTTACCCTTATTTATTATTTTTCCAGTAGATAACTTCAACATCTGGAAACTCGTCTTAACCCTTGTGTGGTGTTCGTGTCTTTGTCGCTCAGCCAATGTTTGTGGGTCTGGTGGACCCACTGCATTATTGGGTCTTAAATCAATACAGCTATAACAATTTATGTAAAAATACTTAACAGATGTTATTTTTATCCTAATAACAAGGAATATAGACAGTATATATGGTTAATATTTGTCATTTGCCCCTGTTAACTTAAATCACATTTATGAATAAAAGGGGTTTTTTTTTTTTTTTTGATAAAAAGCAATTAAACAAGAAAAATCTAGTACAATCAAGATATAGGTGCAAAAAATTACTATCAGTATTGATGTTTATTTCTTAGAACTCAATTATAAATTGAACACACTCTAACGCTCACACAACACAAGCAACACTAGCAGGCTCCATGCATATGATGAAGCAGCACCACAGGCAGCCCAGATCTTGATTCCATATTTTGCGGGGATTCTGGGGATTCCCCGGTGGATTTGAAAACTCCAGCAAGGATAAGAAACCCAAAGGATGAAAATAAATATGTAACATATGTAATGGAAATGTGTAGGGGGGGTGTACCGTGTACAGTCATCTAAAATATATTCTTTTATATGTTCATCGCAGATTTTAGGTTGAACAAATTATAAATCGCATACTTTTTCTTTTAGCAAACATTGAAAACGGGTCCAACAGACGCAAACACCACACTAGGGTTAGGAGTTTATATATTGAAGAAAATGGCCGTGACCTGACCTTTGCTGTGCCCCCCGTGACCACCTGATTCAAATTAGGCTACATTTTACGTTTCTCCAAAGTCAACACTGGGAAGCACCTGAGATTCTGTGGTTTGGTGTAAAAGCATGTTCTCGTTTTCTTCAGTGTCCACTTGATCCTACGACTAAATGGCAAAGAAAGAAATGATACATTAAATAGAGTGAATTTTAACAGATAGTCTAGAAATAAAATACCAGAAATTCCTTTGCAAAATAGGGAGTTTTAAGAGAACACAGACCAAGGATGAGGCAGCAGTGTTGGTGTGAAAGAAAAGATACTCTGTCAGTCTGGGTGGGTGGAACAGGCCACAGTAGAAAGGGCGTAGACGGTGTTCAAGACGTAGACTGACTAAGCAAGCTGCCTGCGACAGGCCGGTCGGTGAGTGAGTTTATCACTGACTGGTGTCTGTTCAGGACATGGGGTTAGCGACGGGATGATAGTGTGGTAGATCTGTCTGTGTCTTTTTATAATCCTGTTTTTATTCTGCAAAGTTTTATAAACTAATGTTGTAACTACCAAATACATTTTCTTTCATTTTAGAACTTTCCGTCTCTGACGTGGAAGTAAATTGGGCCTGTTCCCTCTTGCTACTTGGATCCATTCATTTGCGTGGGAATACTGACCCACCTCTCAGCCACCATTCTGTCATTCTTTAAAATAGAAGCCCCTCTGGGTCTGGAGCCTGTTTATTTTTAGCACAAGCTAGTGCTAAGGCCAAACAGCTATTTTTAAAGGCGCTTTAGCTTCTGATGATAATGCGCTACTGCGAGTTTTAGTGGGCCAATTTTTGCCTCGCCAAAACAGTGTTGGAAATAGACCTTATGTGATGGAAGCAGCAAGGTGCCGGTCTCATTATATTTATAGCTTATTTACTGACATACTGTAAGTATGTCAAAGGTGGGGATTAAGCCAAAGGCTTTTGAAGCCTGTGCCTCTTTTTAAGTTGTTGTTTGGGTTAGGGTTACTCCTGCTATAGGTCACAGTGCAGAGGTGCAGAGGTCAAAGGTGTTATTGTCATTTAAATATAATATTTTCTGCTTTTAATTAATTAACAACAAGAAAAACACTTAATGCATTTTCATTATAACTTAATGCTGAAAACCTAAATGTCCATGTCGTCTTATTAAATCGTCTGCCACAGATCGTTGCTGTCTGAGAGTATTGTTCATATTCCTTCTGACATTGTGAGGTTTACACTTTCGAAGCAATTAAATAAAAGTACTCAATTAGACAATTTATGAAATAATTAATAACTTCCTTGGTTGAGGTGACGTTTTCCCCACTTTCCCCCATTTGTTGGTTGGTTTTTATTGTGATATTATTCAAAAACTGCTGAAAGATTACCACAAAAACTTTGTGGAAAGGTGCACAATGGGTATTACCGTATTGTCAAAACAAAAGAATGCATTTATTTTGATACAGCTCTATTAAGGTGTGGTGTGTTTTCGTCATTACTTTTGACATTTCAAAATACGAACATTTAATCTGTAAATTGAAAAAGAATAATTACTTTATTAATTGAGGATGATTATGTTATTCTGGTGTTTTTCCACAGCGTGAAGGTGAGAAAACCCAGTACTCTGCTTCTGCTCTAAGTTGTAGACACATTAGTTTTGGATTCGGGCCCCTTGTGTAACAGTCACTACCCCACACATTCACCTTTCCTACCCTGGACTAAAGACCATGTATTTGAACTGTTTGCCTGCTAGAAACACAGAATGATTAACAGTGTTGAGCTGTATAACCAACACCCGCCTACACACCTTACCCTCTTGCTCTTGCTCTTCCTTCTTGTTGTCTCTATCTCTCCTCATGCATTTCTCTTTTGTTTCTCACGGTACAGCATCTCTCTGCATCAGTTCATTTTCTTCTCAGACATTGTGCTGTAAATCTTTCATTGCTCACAGTTCGCACAATAGAATGTTCCCTATTACTTTGCCATTATCCATATAGTAGCGGTGTGGGGGCTATTTCATCCGACTGCACATACTTTATGTACGTGAAACATGCGGAATTGGCCCACTAATTGCTTGTAATAAATCGGTCACTTGACATTTACTGCAACAGGAAGGCACGGACAATTTACCGTCCCCACCCTAATTGTTTATTTGCTTTCATTTTATTTTCGTAACTAGATGAGAGCAGGTCTGTGTGAGAAAAAAAAATAGATTTTTGGGTCTGCAGTGCTCGATGGTGTGAGCGTTTTACTTTTATCTGCAAATGAAAGTAGATGCCTGCAAACTATAAAATGCATTTAGTGGCATGTGTGCAAGTTAAAAGTTCGGCCTAAGCCAACTCTATTTCCTTTGATTTCCTTCAAAATAAAATCATGGACAACACAACGATGGCCATGAGGGGGCTACTGCACCAAACCAAAGTTGTCCGTTGAAATATCCAGTGCCCACGTATCCGGGCGGTCCTTTTTGTAGACCAATAGCTGAGCAGGCCAGGAAAGTTGCTGGGCCAGGTGATATATGGATATGCATTGAGCAGACATCCTTTGTTGTTTCAGAATAAGAAGAACTATTTTATTATAGATGTGTTCTCATTGCTCAGGCACACCACAGCCATTCAACCTGCAGGAATCAAAACATGCATCATTTAGGTCAGCGCTCCTCTGGCTAAATATGAGTCACCAGTAGTAAACTCAGTCTCCTCCTCGAGTAGTGATCTCAGACTCAGAGACATTTAAAGTATTTGAATATAAAACAACAGGACAGCGACCTCACCCTTTTCTTTCTCCTTCTGACTTTTGGGAAGAGTGTCCTGGTTTGGACTGCAGCCCGGCACTGCCTTGCAGTGTTAAACCCTGGCACATTTTAGGCATCCGGCAGACTTGACCTGAACTTGTTTTAGCACAAAGCAAACGTCTGGAGTAATGACTATTCCCATAGTTATTTGTAAGGCTGCAAGTTCTGTTTGAGGTTTTTCATCTTCGAGTGGCAATTTAGCAGTGGCTATTTTGGCAGCCGCCTGTCTGGTCATACTACCTTGCAGAATCAGCTTCCACTGTGTTAACAAGGGTATTGTCGTGCTTGAACTTGAATTGTCAGAAGGATTTTGCTGTTGTATCTTGCATGCTGATACGTGCATGCCTCTAGTAAGTCAGAGCATGTAGCATGTCTGCTAACAGTGGGAGCCAAGCTTACTGATTTAGCAGCTGAAGTTAAAGGCTTAGGTCTGAGATCATCTCATCTTACGTCCCTCATAAGTTTCCTTGTGGACTGTTGTAACGGAAAGCAGCAACTGGAACTCATACGGATATAACGGTATTTGAAATCTGTATCCGTTCATATGTCATGCCTCCGAAATATTAACAGAAAGCTTCTGGGAGTACTCACAATGGGTAGCTTGTTTGTGAATATTGAAAATTTGGGCATCTTTCCTAATTTACAGCTTGTTTTGGATCTATTTGCAAAAACTTTCGTGGGGGATTTTTACAGCTTTACATATTAGTTTTTCCTGTTCTTTTGCTTTGGCTTGACATAATTATGTCACAACTTTAAAAGCTGTATTTAAGCAAAAATAACATTTCTTTTGAGAGAAGTGGTGACAGCCTGTCATGCATAACTTCAATGCTCCATGCGATTACATTATTTAGCTGCCTGGAGCACAGTATAGCACCAAAGCGTACATGAGTCACAAGTAAACATGCTTTCTTTAAGCATCCATCATGTACCCCATGCTTGTCAAGAATTAGCAGACAGACTGCTAAGTGGTACTTAGCTTGTTTAAAAGACAGGTAATTTATAGAGGCTCCCTCAGTATGATACGATGTTACTTGTCTGTAAAATCACAAATTTATAGAACAATTGTAGCTAACGTAGCTAATACCTGGTTCATTCCACATGATTTTGAGTCAGATTTTCTGTTCGCAACAAATGTTGGAACTCCTGGACAAAAGCCAGACAGTGGAGCCAAATTGCAATTTGATCAGCAGTCGCCAATTGCGATGGGTGAACTCTTCAAAGACACAATTTGTTAGGCTCTGCAACAGCAGATTTCTATCAGGCTAAAGACCTAGATGGATCAGCGACAATTGCAACTAGATTGCAGGACTGGCTGAAGGCACTATACAATTTGGAGACCAGACAATTTTTTTTCTGATTAAAGATCATGTACCGCAAAACTCCTGATCACGATAAAGCGAGTTTGTGTAGTGATTTGATCCAATAAAAGTTGTGTCATCTGTACTTGAAATTTCCTCAAAATGATGAGACCAAAAACTTTCCCAAGTTGTCATGCACACCGTGTCCAATCATACTCACTGCTCCTCATGTCTTTCACACTGATATGCTTATGTGTGTGTGTAAATCCATAGCAGAGCCTACAGCTGTTTATCTGACTTTTAAAAAAAATATTTTTAAGTTTAAATAATCCACATTGGGTGTTTGAGTTCTTCCTGGGCATTGTCCCTCCACCAAGAAAGATGAAAATCGGTCAAGAAGTTTTGCTGCTAACGAAAAACACAAACTGGTAAGAACATAACCTCCCTGGCTGAGGTAAAAAATATTTCACAAACATAGGTGTATTAGTTTCAATCATTTAATGGAATTTTTGTCAAATTTAACCCCTGAATGATTAATGTTGTTCCTTGAAAGTGAATAGAACAACTAACTAAGCCGTCAGTCTCTTGTTTAAAGCGTGTAGTCTCCATTTCCTCTCTAATGTGGCTTGAACAACAGTTACGGCAAATGTATGGTCAGCTGCCTGAAGCCCCTCTGTGGCAAATTAAACAATGTCAGGGTATATAATTTGCTATTGATCACATGCACAGTGCAGCAATGCGTTAAGATTATATAATGACCTGGGGGACCATATATGGAGTGAAACTAATATGATTCAGGTGGGGGGGAAAAACAACGGTCTACTGACGCTTTCATGTTTATCTTTTTTTGACCTTTTTCATTGGTTGTCTCACTGTTGATGTGAAAGTCTTGTGTGGTGGTGGTGGTGGTGTGTGTGATTGAAATATGTTTGAGAAGCACTGGTGTAGCTCATGTGAATCTGGCTTTTTTTTTTCTCCTGAGAGGCGGATCATGAGACCATCAGCTCTTGAGATGAATGATAACTTTTTTTACTTGAACACTGGTGTGGAGTTTATTGCGGTAACTAGAGGAGACTAGTTGTTTGTCCAAAAGCTTTCATGATGAATTATTTGGCAGTTTGGCGACCTCAACAGTCGCCAAACTGTTTTGTAAGATCTAATAATAGTAATTCATGATTCATAGTGATAATAATAATTAGTGTTCATTATTGTTCCCGGTGGAAATATGTGGGAGAGGAACAAAAGAAGAAAGAGGAGGCAGACCTGCTTGACTGAAAATGACCCATAATCCACCTTTATCTCTGTGACTGGTTGTTCTGCTTTCTTTCACTCTCCCCATTTCTCACGCTTTCAATTATTTTCACTTCATGTGCGGCTGTGGCTCAGGAGATAGAGCGGCCTGTCCACTGATCAGATGGTCGATGGTTAGAGCCTCAGTTCCTCTAATACCCATGTTCGGGCCTTGAGGGAGACGCAGAACACAAAATTCCCCCGACCCCGCTGGCTGTGTGAAAGATAAATTTGTGTCTTCTCCTTCTCACTGGTTATTTTCAGTCTCCAGCTCCTGTAAACCTTGCAGACTCTCATTTCAGTTGGTTTGCCGTCTTCTGAAACCACTGCACCACTACTGTATCCTTACTCTACTTTCATGTCCTCTGCCACGGCTGACTGTTAGAACCCGTCTGTGCAAGACTCGACTTTGGTGGTTTGCTGTGCTCTCACTTAGTTTGAGAAGCTGCTCCAACTTTGTTGTTGTTTTTCTGAAGCCTCGAACCAGGGAACCTATCGCTGGAAATCCTGACAAGCCTCCTGTTTGCCACATTTAGGTCACCTACTTCTTCTGAGAACTTTCGAACACTGAGGACACATGGTGTACATTCTTGGGCAAATAACAAACAGTAAGAAAAAACAGAAGTCAAAACAATAGCAAAAGAGAACAGAGAAAAATATGTTGATTGAAGATGCAGCTCAGTTCTGGGCTGACGTATACTTCACACTTACTGTGTTTGCTTGAAATTTTTTTTTCAGTTATTTTAATCTAATTAGTTTTTGAGTGAAACGATTAATCCATTGGTCCAAAAAATGTTGACCGAGAATGGGGCAAATAGGCATCACACATTTGAATTGCTTGTTTGGTCCAATGAACAGTAAAAAATCCATAGATACTCAATTTCTAAATAAAACTAAAAAAAGCAATTTCTCACATTGATTCACATTTTTCTTTAATGAATTATTCAACTTGAAAAATAATTTGTTCATGAGGACAACATGTTAACTTTCCAGAACCAGGAGAACTTGAGTATTAATCAAACCTATCATACATAATCTACTGTCTTAGCTGGACATAGATGGGTCGAATCACACTACAATAAGTAGAGTTTAAGTTATACATAGATCATACTGTGGTGTAGCACTGGGAATAAGTGACCTCACAAAATGACCAGACCTCCAAATACATTTTTCTTCTGTTAGCAGCTGGAGGAAGCAGCCCGGAGCTAAGCCTCTGCTGCTCGGCTTCATATCCGCACACGGACCCTCAGTCCACGCGGAGGGTAACCCGGACAGACCCGGGTCTGGGTGAGGGGTTCCGGGAGTGAGGGCGTTACAACGACCGGACTGAGAGGTCGAGAGCCGTCAGATCGAGCTAGCTCTCAGCGGCTAGCTGCTCTCTCTCGGGGCTCAAGATTACAGCAGCGCTTATTTACAAGTGTAACATTGAGCGGATCCTGTTTAACTGCAACAAGAGTTGTTAATCTTGTAATAAAGATCTCAATGAAGAAACACGCTGTTTTTTCTATTTTCACTGCATTTTAATATAGGCTATAAATAGTGAATTTTATTATAAAAATATGAATGATTAATCGAAAAATCGATCGTTAATTCTTCCGACGATCGATTAAGACAATTTAATCGAATGCCCATCCCTAGTTCATTTACGCTGAGTTTTAAATAATTCATACATTTTTAAAGAAATATGCTCAAAATATAAGCAGGCATACTTTGGTTTGTTTCATTTAAGGTACACTGTATGCCTTGGAATTCTCATTGTTAGTTTGAATACTACATTTTGTCACTTTTTCGCGTATACACCGAGATTTCACGCAATGTTCGGTCATGGAAATTTGGTTTAAAGTCATGGAAAAGTCATGGAAATCCATTGGTCAAAATGTGTATGAACCCTGTCTCTTACACTGACGATTCCTCTGCATTGTTTCGAGTCCACGTAATCACTGGAAGTCGTCCACATTTATTGCTTCCTGTTACATTATCCGAAATAAAGCTATTGGATTAGCATCTTTAAACCATGTGGTCTGTTTTTCGTCATTAAAAGTGAAGTGCAGTTGTTTCTGTTCCTTGTAATTTGGAAAACCAACAACTTTTAATGCTCTCTGTTAGTGTTGGAGCGGTGCTTGGAGGCTCTGTGCCTGTGTGAGTGAAATCAACCTGGCTTTGATTTCCCTTTTTGAGCAAGATTGTTATTTGGAGGATTAGTCTGCCAGGCACAAAGAGAGGTCTCTTATCTGGAGTTGGGCTGATATGAGAAGAAGTCGTTGGCTGTTGAATTGTACCTGGAGAAGAAACAGACGCTTGACATTGACGGTAATGAGATGTGATCACCTCCACATGTGGAGTGAAACGGCAACACAAAGTAAAACACATCTCGATATTCAGATTTCAAGACCATAAATAAAATGAAAAGGTATGTAACAAAGAAACAATTGGAGAGAAGAAGTTTATCCCAAACCAGTTCACTGGGTTTCTGTCCTGCTCTTCCATCATTTGAAGCCAAGTTCTTCTAGTGTTCTGGATCCTTATCTAAAGACCCCCCCCCCCCCCTTTACAAACCAAAACCTTAGTTACAATCACTTCGCCATTTTCTCAACATTCTAATAGCAATAAAGAGAGCTACTTCCTGCATTACTGTGTTGTTAGAATGATGCAGCAGGAAGTTTAGTAACACAATTTTGTTTTAACACTGTTTGAACAGAGGGTTTGAGCAATCAGCCAAAGTTGGGGAACCTGTAATGTTTGCATTATGGCTTTGAAGGTTTTCGTTTACTTTCATTGCTGCAGGAAAGACGGAACATCTGAGGTTACTCACTGGACTCGGGCAACCTGTTGGAATACTAATAATATATGAAGATAACTAAGAATTCCCTTCTGCCTGTATGTCCCATAACCCTTTTTTTGTTATGAGGTGAAGAGTGAGGTGATTTTTAATCCAATGCTGTCTGGTTGTGGTGAATGTTCGATATTAGGTCTGGTTTGCTTTAAATGATTTGTCTGCCATGTTTCCTCTGTCTATCAAATTACCTCAACATGCTTTATAAAGGTGGGAGACGGCGGCCTAGTCTCAGTTTTCAATTAAGGATCTTTTCCCTTTCAAGGCTTCAGCATATGGGTTACATTCGTCACGTGTCCTTTAAACTGCTCCTCGCCTTCTTTGTGATCTCTTTTTTCGGTATTTTCCACCCATGAGGCACGAAATCAGTCTGACACAACACCCACCAGCACTCACTGAGGTCGTCTCACATCAGAAACTAAAGTGCTGTTTGGAAAACAAAAAAAGGCAAGAAAAATAAGCTCTTCATCCCACCTGTTATCCATTAAAGAGGACAGTCAGAAAAAAAATTAAAATAATAAAAGACGCAGAGCTTCTCCGTACTCCAAACATTTCTCCGGTACAGTAGGATGTGGTTGTGGAGCAGGGGAGTGGGAGATCTGTCCTCAGATGATCTTGGCTTGGCTGTTGGCTGGGCGGCCAAGACGAGCAGCGACCGTAACTGTAGCTGGATCTCGTGGGGAGATTAGCATGGAAAGCTTCGAGGAACGAGTTATGTGAGTATATGAGACCCGAGATAGGACAAACATGCTCCCTCGAACACACCTCTCAGGCACTACTATGTGGAGTCTGTGCTTTGTTGTGGTCGGTCCATTAATGCAGGCCCATGGTGAAAACCGCTACTTTCTCCACTAATGGATTTGTTTACCTCCATTATATCAATGCCGCCTAGGCTGTTTTTTTGTTTACTCGGCCGGCAGAGGGAAATTGATAGAGATTTAGTGAGGATCACACGTAGCTGATATTTCTCCTCATTCTGATCAAATTCAAACCTTAATGCTTGATTTATTGTAGCTTTCCTGTCTCTAACAAAAACTCAAAAAAGCCCTTATCCTTTTTGAGAAAGCACCAACTCTGGACGTCTTATATAAATCTAATTGTGTTTATTCTGTTCCTGCAAACATGCACTGTTTTGTGCAGCGCTGATTGAGATTGAGGTTATTTCCCCCAGTTCATGCTGTGTACTTGTTGTTGGCGCTATTTGTGGTTGTTTGGATTATAAAAATAGCAGCAGGGCCAACTGAATCACTGTCTCTCCAGAGCTCTTATTAAGCTCTTTATCCCCCCCCTGCACTTCCTTATGTCAGGCAATGAATTCACCTGAGTGAAAGCTAACCCCTGGAGGATCCCTCCCTCCCTCAGCCTGGAGGGTCGGGTATCAAAAACCACCTTGGAACCGGTTTAAGAGCCATGGACACGTGCATCTTGGTGTTTGCATATCTCTGTTGTGCTCCCGAGTGATGCAGTGAATATTTTCCGCTCCATAAACTTTGTGGGTATCTGCCAAGATCTGGTTCACAGACCCGATGTCACCTCAGTTGTTACCGAGTACATCAAGAGAACAACGTAAGTACCTTCACCACCTTCAACTTGTCCTGTGCTCTGATTGGCTGAAGTTGACAGACTCCAGATTGGAAATCTGATTGGAGTCTGCGCCTCGACCTTGACGCCACTGCAACCCAACGCAACTCTCTCTAATTGCGTCTTTGATGAGTTCACGCATAGCGATTGGCGGTCGAGTGCCGGACAAGGGGTTTTGTCAGAGACTCGCAAAACTCGTCAGAAACTGGCAAACTGGGCCAAAAATCGTGTAATGAGAACTAATGCAGCATGTGCAGGTCATCACTGGAATTTAACCTTTTATATTATTTATTATTATTTTATATTTTAGTTTGAATGACACACATTATGCTCATATTCACCTTTAGGTTCATGACTGTAATTTGGGGTTTTACTTTTAATTTCTAGTAACACATCACTTTCCTCACACTGTCTGTAGCTGCAGCCCCTTTTTTCAACCTCTTTCGGAAACACTTCACATAAAACTTACACAACACGCTAAGGGAATGACTTAAAAATCATAATATGTCACCTTTAATTTGTTCGATTAAAACCAAACCTAATAAGCAGAATGAGAATCAAATTGAAATGATTGTGGATGGAAGGTGGTGAACTGGCCGTCATGGCCCCTGATCACACATTTTTCTCTTTATTGATGCAGACTCAAAGCCAGAATCCACCAAACTCCCTTTCTATCACGGGCTGTTCACTGAGACTGGCCTCTTTAGAGATCTTCATTTTGTTTTTCTTCTCGTCTACTCCATCTCCTCTCTGCTCACTCTATCACTTGCTGTCTTTGAGTAAGGTCATATGAGTGGGTGCTGTTTGCTAAATGTGAGTTGTGAAATCTGTGCTCCATGTAGTGCTTCTCTCCCTAATTTATTTATCTTCTCTTATCTTTGTGTCTTTTCACTTTCTCTCTTTACGCTCCCCTCTTATCTCCTATCTGATTTTTCACCACACATCTCTCCCCTCGTATAATTTCACCTGGGGGAGGAACAGATGATATGTTTTATGAAGAGATAGTTGGCCTATTTCTCTGGGTTAATGATTGGCATCTTCCACTGTATGTGAAGGGAGAGAGGGCAACCTTACGTGCATTAAAACCAGGGTAGCCAAATAAAAGCGTTGCTCATGGACTCGGGGTAAAAGTCTGCTCCACCCACATGACTGAAGAGTTGAGTTTTACCAGGAGCTTATGATATTAAAATTAACACATTTTCCGCAAAAATATTAAGACACTGTTGTTGTTTTACTATCGAAAGGAATATTGTTTCTCAATAAGTGGAATTCAGGCCAAAACTTGACTCGCTGTTTCGTTCCTCTTCTTCACAGGCGCTTTGACAACTGCTCAAAACAAACATTGCTTCAGTTTTCTAATAACTGATAAATATTTAACTGAGCTCGGTTGTAATGCACCACACTGAACTGTTGGCTGTTTGCGTGTCCTGGGCTGTGGTGGAATCGGATTGAATAAACATCCATACATTCATTTGCCTTTTTTCGTGCAGGACCATTTTATATTTTTAGTAACCACGGCCATTTGTTTGTGCTGTTATTTTTTACAATGCAGCTGTGCCTATATTACTGTCCCCTATACGTCTGTTAAAGAAGAGACACTGGTTAAAAAGCATTAGATTAGTCATTAAGACGTAAAGCTGCCCAGGAAGGTAAACTGAATTATGACTTTTGGCTTTTGTCTCTGAAGTTTCTTATTTGCTCCTGATTACCCTTTATAGTGAAGACTTTATCAGTAATATTACATATCAAATATCTGCATAGAATGTATGGACATGATCCTGTATTTACTACCAGCTGTCATGTCTTCATCCCTATGACAGTTCTTGGCTTCCTTGCAGGGACTGGAACATCACTGATGTCTTACCAACTGTTACTGCAGAGTAAGATGTGTTGTGTTGGTTGACAATGATCTTGGTGATCGACAAACGTCCATGTGATCATCAGTACCCCTAAGTCAAGATTATATTAATGAGTTGCCAACTGAGCAATGCTGTACGACTTTACTGCACATCTTTCTTCAAGCAAATACAGATTAGTAAGCAGCTCCTGGAATGAAAGCAGAGACTCAATTCAGATTTTGCATTTTGCTCTCCACGTAGGAGTCTGACCCCGATCTTCACATTTACTGGATTTGTGAGTTAAAACATGGCAGTTGTTCTGTTACATATGTAACGTCAATGAATCAGATAGCAGCAGTGGGCTACAGCTACAGGTCACACTGTGTTCCAATATAACGTTGAAAATTATTCATCACTGATATAGTGGTTATGCTGATGGACAGGAATGATTTTGACAGAGAACTATCCAGTGTTGTGGAGTGGAGTTAAAAACAAATCAGTGAACTGTCTAACCATCTATTAAGCCGTCTTCCGTAGTTGCTGTCTGATTGATTGGTGGTGGAAAAGTAACGATCAATTCATGAATCATATTTGAGAATGTGTCGCACCCTGATCAAGTGGCCAATGGCGAAATCAGATGAAGGAGGCTATCAGACTCTTTTAAAAAACGATTCAGATAGCTGCACAGCCATTGATCCCACACATGTGTGAATACATGGCTGCCGGACTGACGGTGACATTTTCAGGGACCACAGGACGGACCACCACCACCTCTGTCGCTACAGCTCACTGGAAACACTGTGTCAGCAGGCAGCTCCATAGATTGGAAGTGTTCCTGCAACACTTGAGTGCACATTTGAAAAGCGAACACACTGCAGCAGAGCAGAAAGGGTTTTTTTTCCCCTTTGGACGACTGCAGAAGTTGGGAGTTCAGGGATCATTGTCAAGCTCCTTCCAGTCTCCTGCTTGCTCACAATTTGTGCAAAACCAACGAGTGAGTTAATGTGTTGCATCTCAGGAGGATCTAATGCTCATGTTTACTCAATATCTCAAATTCAGTGTCATGTTGCCTTTTTGTGCCAAAGCTTGGGTTATAAAATGTAACTGGGTAGAGATAACCATGCTCGGGCACTTGGATGCACAAAACATGCACATGGACTCAAGTGCTCACAGAGCCCACTGACTTATCTGATGGAGCTGAATGTATGGAAAGCATTGCTTCCATGTATAGTTTAATCTGCCATGTGCTATATTTGGCCACGGAGCAGCTGCTCGCATGAATTAACAAGCCAACTATGCACTGTGCGCTGCGTTGTATACGAATTTGCTTATAAATACAATAACCCGGGATTTGAGAGATTGCTGCAAAAACAGAACACGCATTTTTCATGTCGACATCTGATAATCAATTATGGAGGAAGAGCTGTGGGAAGGAAGTCATTTTTTTGTCCAATGCACAATTCTCTTGGACCCTCTGAAATCAGTCGGCACTTTTAAATACATGTGAGGCCGCAGACCTTGATGGGAAATAGGCTGTTTTGCATACCGTCTGTGTTGTGCTGTTGTCCGAAGATACAACTGTGCCACTTCTCATCTCTGTTTTCTGATGAAGCTGACGACCAGCTGCTGTTCATAAGAGATGGATCTTTTTCTTGGAGATATCACAAAAAGGGTAAAGGACTGTAAATAGTTGAGATTTTTGATATCCTGTTTGAATCCTTTGTATTTTGTATCACGATTATTGATGTGCAAAATATGCTGGTGTCAACAGGAAGCAAATGGTTCCTTAGTTCCATGAACGAGTAACAGCTATGGTTAAAAGTAGGAGGAAGGGATTTCTCGATGTATTCAATGAAGAGGTTGAACCGTCAACAGCTCTTTGTGTCACCGCTGCCGGTCGGGTCGTGACGGATAAGAACCAACCAGAAGGAAACTTCGGGCGTCATCGTTTCCAAACATCACAGTTTCTGTCCATCAACTCTAAAACTCAGCCATAGAGTTTCCAAATTCAGTCAGGGCCAGCTTGGTTTCCAAACAGCTCCATTGTAGGCGCTGAAAAGCAAAATTCTTGGTTCTTAAGCACATAAAGAATACTGACCATAATCAGTCATCGTTATCGAAAGTGTATATTATCATTCTAATTGGTTTATAGGTAGAAGAAAACACACAAAATGTAAATTGTCTCTCATTTCCTGCACAACTGCTTCTTCAGCTTGCAATGTGAAGTTGCCTCTGGGATGTTTGACTTCGGATGACAGTGCGTTGACACATCTGACACTTCATATCCCATGCTGCAGTTAAGTGCTTTGTCATTTTAAGCCTCTCTGTGGCAAGAAACTAGTTTGCCAAAGTGATAACATTTCACAGACACATTGTATAAAGGAAACACACACACATAAACACACGGGTCGACCACATTATATGTGCAGTGATGCCTGTGTAATGCAGCAATGTAGAATAACCATAATTGAAAAGCTTATTTTTTACATTTGGCACCTGTTCCACTGAGGTTGGTTTCATGATGATTACACAGTAGGCTGAGGAATCACATCTAACCATCAAACAAACTGAAAGTAACAACCGGAGTTTTTGTCTCGAATCAAATCATATCCTCTACTGCCAGTGGAAAAAACCCTGTGCCATGTGTTGTGCAATTTTTGTCATCGCTTGATCATGGTGATAGTGCATATTCTACTTCCACCTTGAAGCCTGTTGACTAGTGTGCTGCCATTCATCACAGGTGATACTTTCTCACCATTGACTCACCAATGCGGTTACATTTAAATCCAAACAGCACTTTCGATGGCAGGTCACAGGACATATCAACATAAGGCAAGCTGTAGTTCTAGTTAACATTCGATTGGGGAAAAGCTGCATTCAAAGGCCTCCTGCTGCATAAACAAAATGATTGAGCTTTGAAAATATACAAATTTCTTTTGATTATGTAGATGCATGTCTGTGAATTACCTGAATCTCTGTCTAGCTTTAAACTGAATATTTCAAATTTCCATAAATGTCTGTGTTATGTCTGCACCTGCCTGCCTCTCTACTCTCAAGGCTTTCTCACTCTAAGCAGCGTTCATTTTGCATCTTCAACTTCATTCATCTTTTTTTGCTGACAGAGATGGTGGGCGTATGCAAATTTAACCCTTCATTAGTCAGCCTAAGCCTCCACCACCAGCAGCAGCAGCAGCAGTGGCAGCCGGGAACATGTTCTCTCATTCACGTCTCCGAGTCACCTGTTCTCCGACATCACGCAGCCTGTTGGCAGCTGGGACCCCCCCACCGACCCCCATGGTCAACCTAACATCCTTAATAGCACAAACCTCTGGGTCTGCATGTGAAGTTGCTCACTCAGTGTTTAAAGGACGGCAATAAAAGATGATATTGAATTTATTCAACAAAAGGGCTTTGGGGTGTAGACCTGCCCACACACTGACCCCGGCTGAAATCCCAGGATGTGAGAGGACATAATCTTATCAGTGATACAGTGCAGGGGAAAGAAAAAAAAAAAGAGAAATCAATTCAAAACTGCTCCACTTTAGTTGAGGTCAGAGCCAATTCTCTGCACTGGTTGCTAGCGGGCAGTAATATAATGCCAATTCAATGATAGGAATCAATGGCATGTGGTAGCAGTCAGTCATGTTGGCGAGTTGTAATCTCTCCCTCCGCTTCATGTGACACAAAGACTTATTTTCATGAGTTGTGTCAAGCCAGACCTCGAGGTGCACGTATCGAATTTCAGCGCCTACTGTATTTTGTGTGAAGTTTGCTGTCATTCGAATGGCGAGGCTAACCCCGGCTCCCTCTTTCTCTACTGTATCGTATGAAGAAGCCTTTTTTATTTGTTTCAAGTCCAGTAAATTCACTGGAATGAATGAGTGAAATTTTCTTTGTCATTCCTTTCACGGCACCGAAGCGCAGCATCTACTTATCTACTTAATCTCTCGTTTCACGTGATCGAATGCATTTGAAAATATCTTGTGACTTCTTTGTCTTTTTTAACCAAGTGAGGTAATGTGAAATCTCACAAAACAATGCGGCACATTGCAAAAATTATAATTTGTCCTTTTTAGAAAGTGAATCTGAACTTCATCCAACTAACTTTGGAGAGTCAGAGCTCTTCTGTGCAGCAGTAGGATGTTTAGGTCATTATACAACATGTTTATGGTCCAGACAAATATTTACGTCGCTCTGGTTAAACCTGTTGTTATGTAACCAATTTCTGCAAGTTAACGCTGCTTGTTCACACAGCAGCGCAAAAGGAAAGTGACAATTCAATCCGACAGTTACATTGGCACAATTGCACTCTTGCATATTATTATGATATTATTTTCGAGTGGTGAGAGAGTAAAGTGGGCTTCTCTGTCAATTGGCTGTTGTAAGAGAGAGAGAGAGAGCGAGAGAGAGAGAGAAAGACAGACTACGTTGTGGGGGAGGCGAGGCATTAAGGTGCTAAATGAAAGCTAATTACATGAGGGCACCAGGGGAAATGGGTGCTGTGTGACCCCAGGCCCTGGCCATCTATCTGATTTAAGACACACAATGTGTCAGCAGCAAATTGAATCTACAGGGAGCAATTGAAGGTTCCCTGCAACACACACACAGACACACACACACGCACACAGACACACACCGTCCACCTTCCTTGTGCTGAGGTTAGGCTGTACAACACACACTTACAGGCTTTAGCGCAGCAGTGTTAGAATCCCCCCTTCAGGTTCCTCAAGGGTCCCCTTACTCTGCAAGCCAGAGACTCTCCACATCTCATTAATATAATATTGTTCAAAGATGAGCTGCATGGACTGAAGCATTCGTTACAGGAGTTAGTTTGTAGCACTAGCAGCCAAGTAGAATTCATCAAACGTTAGATTGTGAGGTGAGAGTACGGTTTCACAGAGTAAAAAATGCATAAAAAAAAGTGAATTTATGTTTCCGTTTTACTTAATTCAAGCTCTATACATTGGGTATTGAGTGTCTTTTCTTTTTATTTGTCTCTATTTATGATAAAGTTTATTGTTTAACTGTTTAAATTTGATTTTGTAATGATTTAACTAATGAAAACAATTATTTTCATATTGCAATATTCTTCAGGTAGGTTAGGTTTATAAGCAACAAAAAAGTATTTTAATATTCATAACCACAATTTTGTGGTATTTTGCTGATAAGAATGATGCAGTCGAATCAGGTCAAATGTAAACATAGCGCACATCATTATATCCCGCACATATAAACACAAAAAGCACTGAGTCCTATCAGCAATATCAGTTTTGACAGTTTGCTCAACTGGACAATAAACATGCTCTTGTTGTATAACTCACATTGAGTCTAACAGGGATAAAGTTGAAAGATTATGTCATTGCCCTTCATTGTATTCCCTGTGGTCGACACCATGTGGCCCAATTTCCTGTAAAGCTCCACATTCCAACGATATAGCTACACTCCAGAGATTTAACATGTGACCTCATCTAGCCTAAACCGTAACCTTCTCAGAAAGACACAGTGGACGTTTTGTCCCCCGGTCGGCTGCTCTCATTTGCCCTCTTATGCTAAGTATTCACATCGACGTTCATCCTATTAACGAGATAGCATTAATCATGTTGTTAAATCTTATTTAGTAACCTTGATTTATCAGTTTTTAGCCACTTGTTATCATCCGTTTTTGACAACACAATATCCTCAATATCTTTGACATCCGCAGATCATCACAACATGATTCCAGTAAGAGGAATATAAACAGTGATATTGAATTATTTTGTGGCCCAGAGGAAAGGTCTCTCTCTAGCTCCAATCTTTCTTGTTCATGGCTGCGGCCCGGAGCCCAAATTTGATCCCTCGTCACTTCTGAATGTGTTTTATATGTTTCACATTTTCCTGATGTCAATTAAATGCAGTGTTTTGCATTGTGTTGTGTCTCTAATAGCGCAGTGTTAGCGAGCTCTGTGGGAACACGATGCATCTTAAGGTTAGAGAGAAAATATGCAATCAGGTGAAAAGAAGGCGGCGGAGCAGACCAGTCATTTGTTTCAGTATCTGAATTAAAAGTCCCCTGGTCCACTGCCAGTCACAGTGGAAATAACTGTTAATGAGACGTCATCCTGGCTCCGTTGCTTATGATTGTTTATGAGCATCTGAGTCCATAGACCAGAGAGAGAGAAAGTAACACAATGCAACATGTGGGAGAAATAGCACAAACAACTGTCACTCTGTGTGTGAGAGGAAGTCAAAAAGCCTGGTTGGATTATAAACCTGTTTTTCTCCAATATTAGCTTTCAGTTCTCCTGCTCTTTTTGTACAAATAGCTTTGATTTCAAGAAGTAGGCTCGCAGGAAAGTCATCTATCCTTCTTCTTCTATCATCTAATGCTATCTCCCTTTCCTGCAATTGCTCTGGAAGTCTGAAACCACCTCTTTTGTTAGGATTACATTTTCGTCCATTGGTCATCTGAGGCTCCAGCTAGTCTCAATCAAACAAGACGTGAAAGATGCCAATAAACGGAATGTTACAGCAAAAAATGCGTAGTTTGTCATCGGCTTGCAATTTGACAGGTATGAGTATATTCGAAGCTAGTGTTCCTGTTCCTGCCTTCCTTTTGTCAATTTATCTTTTACTTCCTGATCTGCTAACTATTACTATGGTTTCGGTTTTGAATATGTTTCCTAAAAAAAAACAACTTCAGGTTAGACAAAGATCAAGTTCAATAGAAACCATTGGGAGGAAATGGATGTGAACCGCCCAGGTCGTAGAAGTTGTTGACTCATCCATAAAAACCAACGTCAGCACCAACAGGTTTTTCAGCTCTGTAACATTACTCGCTCCGCCTCTGACACGGAACAGTCATAAATCGTGTGGCCGCAATGACTTAGGTGAACGTGGGATTTAAACATGAAGCCAGCGTTGCCTTGTTAACAGTGAATCTACATCAAATAAAATAAACTAAACAACTGAACCAGATCAAGGCAAAACAAGAGATTAAAAATAGGCTAATGCAGTGAAATGACGATTGAAGTGACAGCAGTGTGTAGGAGATGTAGAGACTCAGATGTGAGGAGGGGTGGGAGTTTATCATGTGTGAGAGAGGGAGAGACAGAAAAAGAGAGAGAGAGAAGAAAAGAGGGAGCCATCACACAATCACATGATGATTTCTGAAACAAGGGCAGCTTTATAACTGTGCTCCTCTGTAGCAACCAACGGCACCGCTCAGTAATTCAAAGACCAAATCAACATACACACACACACACACACATTCACACACACACACACACACACTGTACGCTGTGTACGCTTGTCTCCGGGTAGGTGAGTTGGATAATCCCATGACTCGCCTGACCTACTCCATACTCCCAGCCAGTAGTGACACCGGATTGGCTGAGAGGTCGAGCGAGAGGGGGGGGGGCCTGGTGGTGAGTGGGGGTGTAGTCGGCCCGAGCAGCAGCGGCAACACACATATTATATAACAGGCAGATGAGGCGGGGTGAGGGGAAGAGGAAGAGGAGGGCAGAGGGAAGGGGGAGGGGGGGGGGAATAAGCAATGAGAGAAAGACAAATGTGATGGAAAGAGGAAGTGAGAGCAGGGAAAGGCAGGAAGACAAAACCTACATTAGAGGAGTTAAAATTGCACAATGATGATTTAGAAAGGCAAAAAGAGAAATAGGGGAATGGCCGTGGATGCATTCAGGGCTGCACAGAATTACCAAATGAGTTTTTTGTGAAGAAAGTGCTCAAAGAATAATGAACATATTTGAACATATCTGCATCACGCCTACCACCTGTCACCAACTATTTCTGATACAGCATTTCATTTATCTGTCAGTTATGATGGACTTGCATACATGCGGTGTGTTAATGCTGAACAATGGCTCGCTGTCGACGTGATCGTCATAACAACAACAAATTGTCCTGCTTGGGACACACAACGTAGCTGGGACCGAAGCTTATGCCCCGTGCTCACTATCAGTAAACTGCTGAAGAGAAGTGTGTTAAAAATCCACACACACCAGGTTAGCCAGCCGTCTCCCGCCTTCTCTTTTTCGATTGGCTAGCGGCGGCACTGACAGTTTGTTTCAACCCGATCTGATTGGCTGATGCCTCCGTTGCATCATGAAAAGTTGAAGTCTGCCTAAGTTCTGCCACACGCAGCAGGAAAACAACACAACAGAACGACAATGCAGTTCGACAATGCACGACGTCACCCCATGTGTAATAGCAGTGTTTCAGCTGAACCACAGTTACAACAGAGTCTTTGTCTATGTGGTGGGCTTGTGTGTATTTGCAGTGCAAGTGTTCATGATGCCTTCTACATTAACTTTGTTTTTCTTCTATTCAAATATGTGATATTGATTATTTTAGTTGCAGTGTATCGAGGGATGCCCTTCAGATAGACTAGAAGAAAAGTTCATTTTATTGTAAAAGTTTTTTCCAATTCTCCAACTTTTATTAATTTACTATGAATGCTACAATATTGATTCCTCTGATACAACATGCTGGTTCAAATTAATTGGAGAAAGCCAAGATCTGTGTGAAATGTAGGCAGTGGTTATTTAGTGAGTAGTTTAGTTAAGACTGCACGTTTTGTAAAACATCTACTTTGCTCAAACTGTGCTTTTTACAACAAACAGGGAAATGCTACTTAAAGTTAAAAAGTAACTTTAAGTTGTCGTGACTCAGGGAAGTTGGTTGAGAGAGAGGATGGTGAGATCTGAGCTCAGGGTTTGTCTCTTTTGTCCGTGACATATTATCTGTGGCTTCGATTTGTAAAGCTCGACAAGTGGACTATTATTCAGTCTGTCCCTGCTTGGGAGCTGATGCTAGCTAACCAGCTGTGTGCAGATATCAGGCGCAGGCCTTGCCAACACAAACAGTGCAGATGAATTAGTGAGCAGACTTTCCTGCTCCGTCTGTGATAGTCGGAGCATCTGCTACTGACAGTCCGAGTGCATGGATCGCATTCATTCGTTTTGAATATGAATAATGATGGCACCTTTGTAAGTGTCCTAGTGGCTCGGCTGTGTTGGATATGCAGGTCAAAAATAAAAATACAAATGTGTCTTGTGGTAGTCATCATAAGATGTTTTCACTTGACACAGTTTTTTTTTCAAGGAAACAATAGTTGCTCACTTGTTGAGTGATCAGAAATCCAAGTTTCCACGATAAATTCTGAGATGTAAAGATGCATTCATATCTAATGTAACTGAGTTATCACAAATCAAATTAAATCAAATTGGTAGATCAGTGCCAACAGCCAACCTTGTAAACCAATGGAAAACCTTTCTAAGAACCCACTCTCTATTGGAGGAGACTGAGCATTCAATATGGATTCATATGGTTCATTATTTGCTAAGGTGCATAAATATCGCATTCAATATGCAATGAAATATACATTTCTGCCTCTCAGGCTTTGTCAGAGCTTTCCAGAATTAAAAGAAATGAGAAAAACAAATCAAAATGTATTTCACATGAGAGAAGAAACTCCCACGTGAGAGATGTGGTGTTCGTTTGAAACCCACACAGGTCCCTGTGTTAAACTTATGACAGCAACATGTGACGTCCCTTAATCTCAACTCACATGCACAGGCACATGTGTGTCACACATTTCACATGTGATTTTAACATGTTCGAGCATGTGAAATTCATGTGGTCTTTTTTTGAGGGTAACCACAAACCGAACAATAGACTGTGTGTAACATCCAGTGTCACAAACCCCAATGAAGGAAAATCATTTAAGTGCCTCAGACATAGTTCCCATGAGAGAAAATATTTTTTTTTATCAAAGGGTACAGATACAAGACATTTAGTGACACGTGACTTTAATTGAAGACGAAACAAATCTATTCCCTTCATTCCCTGCAGTTCTCTCAGATGTTTACCATAATGTGCTTGACCCAGTCGATCAGTTTCTATATTTGTGCCGAGCCTCAGCACTGGGACGGTTTCTCTCCAGCTCTTTCTCCCACTCTCCGTCTCATACCTCCTGCTCCCTCACGCCAGTCCCATCAAGCTTTGATCTTGATGGAAAAGTTTAGCTCATAATTGGTTCCCACTGTATTTTCTGGTTTGCAGTTCCCCAGTGACACAGCAGGTCAGCCCAGTTCACAGAGTCGTCCTTTGGAGACCGTTTGTTGTGGAGTGTCATTAGCGCCGATCAAAGTTATTTATTTATAGATATAATTATATTATCTGGTTAAATTTAAACTAGAGCTATTTGCTTTGTCAGTGTGTTGTTGTGTTTTGTGCATTTAAAAACCCAAAGTCTGCGATAGAGGGAGCTCCTCCGCCCCATAGGAAACACTGACTTCCTCTTCATTTGCATAATAAACACAGTTAATAGCGGTTAGTGTAACAGAGCCAGGTAAATTGATAGCAGTGGCCAACATTTCCTACCTGTACTGGAAGTGGTTGACCAATCCCAACAGAGTGAGCCAGCTGGCCAATCAGAGCAAAGGGGGTGGGGGTGGGGGGGGGGGGCTTAAAGAGACAGGAGCTCCAACCAAGTGTTTCAGACCCAGGCTGAAAAGAGGAGCTGCAGCATTCGGACAATATGAGTAAATGCGAAATGTCTGAACATTGGCACATAAGAACCCTTTTGAAGTAATAATCCAAATTAAAAATATGATCCTGAATGTGACCATAATATGTTGGCAGTTGTTTTTTTCATGTACATTATTGTGAATATTTATTAGCATTTGGATAGAACTGGAGAGAGAAGTTTATTTCTGACTTTCAGTTATGTATTACGCACTCTAGAAATATTTGTGCATTCTTAACAAAGACCTGCAGGCACACACTGTCTGTAGCGGCAGGGTTTCGTTTGATTTATTGTCTTATTTTTAAGTCTCGCTGCCAAGGCCCTCCAATATTTCTGAACAGCCTCTTGGTTTTGACGCATATTGTTTTCATGTGTTCGCACAGAGGATCCTGTTTGTAGGCAGACGTGACTGGCAGCATGCCTCGAAACCCTCAGCACAGACTCGCTTGCTCAGACTTTCTTTTCATTTGCATTTTGAAAAAATGTGTTCACACACGTTTGGGGGAAATGTGGGCAGAGATAGCGCAGCAAAAAAGTGCAACCTACTTTTTCCTGTGTATTCACGTGTGTTGCTTAAGTTTCCCCTGATAGAATTGGTGATAGCGTGTGTGGGCGTCTTTGCTAGATTAGAGTTTGTGTGTGTGTGTCTGTCACTGTCTGCAGTGTGAGTTAGTTTCGGATTTGCTCTTGCCCATCAGCACACACAAATTACTTTTGCTGAGTGTGTGTGTGTGACCAAACAAAAGTGCAGTTATTTATTACAGTGAATCATCCAGTATGAAGACAAAACTAATAAGGCCTGAAACTGTGCTGCGTGGCTCAGAGCCATGCTTGTTGACTGAGTGAAAGGACGAGCGTGGAAGTTAGAGCAGGAGTCAGTGGGTGGGTGCTGTTTCAATTCATACTCCACCCTGTGGTCATTTTACACTACCAGAATAAAAGCTTATTGAATTATGTATCATGTGACAGGTTTTTTTAGCTCTGGAATGAACATTAAAATACCCAAATAGTCATTAAAATGAAAACATTAAACATTAGAGTGGTACTCATGAGAGAACATACTTCTGCCAAGGCCCAGCAGTCCTCTCACTAAACCCCATTTAAATTCCTTAGATCACAATCTTTATTTGGAGCTGCACCATAATGGACACAACCATGAATATGAATTCACACAACATCCCTGATGTTTTTCAAGAACAAGATCCTTGAAATTGTTCACTGACAAATCTATAAAATTTTTTGAGAATGCCCATTTTTCGCAATGTTAAAGAAAATGAAACCATGGATCTGCACCAAAGTGTAATTGGTTCTTATAGGGCCAACATGGCAGCGTTCCCCCAAGTGGTGTGTTAATCTGTCCAGTAGTTTTTGCGTTGTCTCGCAAACAAACGGGCAGGTGAAAACACAAGTTAGTTCAAGTATTGAAGTGTAGCTCTGACTGATGAAACAAATGCAGTGTACAGTAATTGCCTGAAATTGCCGCAGTTGGGTGGTTGGCGGCCGTGTCTGGCTTCAGTGTCTGGGGAGTCTGTTGATAGAGCCATCACAGGTCAAGCACTGCCCCAGTAATTAGTGTTCACAGCATCCAGTCCGACCGTAGCTGCTTCAAGTAATGAGAGAGCCGGGGAGATGAGCAAATCACCGGACACCGCAATCCTCGTCCTTAACTCAACGGAGGACAGCTTCCATACACACCCCCATTATTACCTGACTGACCATCCTGAGTGAAGTGTGGTACATATTAGGCATACAGTCTCGTCACAGCCTGTGCAGGTCATGGTAGGCAATGTGATCACTGTGGGAATTCATGTTAGTATTTCTCTGAATCTTATAAATAGCTTTGCACTGAATAGAGCCTTATGTTACAGCAAATTCACATGTGGCCATCCGGGCGCCTATATGAATGTGTTCGTCTAAAAATGAGGAAGGGAGTTAAAAACAGTCAGAGGTTGTGGCTTGGAAGAGTTTCTGAATGAAGCGCACACAGTCATTTAGGTGCAAGTCATGCAACCTTCATGGTCTGAGGTTGACTTGTGTATATTGGATGTTTGAAGAAACCTAGTGCACTGGTGGAGTTTGGACCACAAAAGCTAGTCCTCTTTAAATTGTCATTGCGGTGCCATACTGTACTTTTGTTTAGAGCCAAAATAATGCATGGATTCTTTGAATATACAGGGGATGGTATTTCTGGATTTAGCTTCTCTCTCTTCCAGACTCTGGGAACGAGCTCCCTGCTCTCCCTTTTCCCACTGTGTTTATGCCATCTTCAAAACAGAGCGATTGTATATTTTGTCCAGACCTCTGCCAAACCTGTCTTCATGTGTCTGGAATGATCTGGGCCCGTTCACTGTGAAGCCGGGTGATATAAACATAGCTGGACGCCTTCCAACATACAGCACCTCTACTCCCCTTGGTCGCCGTCCAGTTTGCACAAGCGAGTGTTGTCTTTCCAATGACCATGAGGCACCAGCCACGGTGAAGTTGGGTCGTGCTTGTTTTGCGGTTACGAGTGGGGGGGGGGGGGGTTGCTCCTGGTCTGCGTGTCTGGACGCTAAATTTCCTTTCACGCGCTACTACAGGGTTCTGTAGCTTTGAGGCCCGGCACAGCAAAAAGAAAGGCAGAAACAACACTTGGCAGCATTAGTCGATTACAACATCGAAATAGCTATAGGTCTGAATGTCAAGTCATTATCGAGCTTAGCCAGCCAGCTCTGTTACATAATTCCCATATACATTCCGACTAGGGCGCTGTAAAAACAATCAAGGGGGAAAACAGAGGGAAATTTAAGACCCTCTAATGCTGTCAAATTCCTGGCGTGGATCGTGGAGCAGTGTCAGTCTAACACTAGTCTGGAGTCTGGCCTCCACGCGCCCCTATAACCTCACATACTCTCATCTGACATGCTGACAATTTGCCTGCGATACCTCTGACAAATTGGTCTCAGTTGCCTGGTTAAGCTTCACGCTGCTGCTCAGGTGTCTCAGTTGCTTTAAGTCTAATTATAGACGGCCGGGGATAATGACGGCTTTGTGTGCGCATGTTAATCTCTCAAACAAGTTATTTAAACCAGGCTTTCATTTGCATTGCAACACAAGTGTAGGCTCGGGGGTGAGATTAGGACTAGGTTTGCTGCTGTGGTTGCACTGTTGAAACACCTGTCATGGTTCAGGATGTGATTCCGGGAGGCAACGTACGTTTTTTAACGTTTTTGAGTTGGGGAAGTCGAGCGTCCCCAGCGTTAGCAGCACTCTCTGCGACACATGTAATGCATATCGCTGGCAGTTTTATGATGTGTGAGGAGCCCAGGAAATGAGACAACCCATTCTTCGAGGAAGGAATGTATCTTTTTTTAATGTTGTTGCCTCTGGCTCTGAGTCAAGTGAGGTCATCGCCGCCGAAGATGTGGGGTCAGTGTTGCGTGTGTTGAGAGGCGGCAGGGGAGGCAGCTGTCGGGGGGGTGGGAGGACGGGACTGTGTCTATCAGGGCTGGGGACAGGTGATACCAGGCACTGCAGCAATATTCTTGAAACAATCAGTTGTTATCGTCACTTTGAATTGCTGGTATGGTTTTAAGATTGTGATACCACTCCAGGAGATATACAGGGCAGAGTTGCACAATGCCCCCCCCCCCCCCCCACCTGCATTCAGAGGTGAGGAGCATCAGGTCAGAGCTGGTCAGAGCCGGTCAGAGCAGGAGTAGGGTTTTTGCAGAATGTGGGTGGGAATAAGGTATAACTCATAAACATTTACACACGCAGAAACAGACCTGCTCAATGTCAAGTGCACTGGTGTGACCAGGGAAAATGTTTAGTCGCACTTGACAGATTTCTGGTCACATGATTGACCGAAATGTTCACACTCTGAAGCCTTGTTTGGAACTGCAGAGGATCCGTCACCAGCGGTGGTGATTCACTGGGTTTCACTTCTACTGAGCTGCATTCGTGAAGGGACGAGCCTCTGCTACTTCAGCTTCAGTAACTCATCACAGTATCAATCTAAATTTATTTTATGGGTGTGAAAAGGTATGAGTGTGTCCCATATTCTCAGTCAAAGTTTAGTCTGAGTCACACTTGACCTTTCACAGTTTTGACAGTTTATAACTTTGTAGTTTACTTTGTGCACAAAAACTCAACAATGATCTCTCATATTTAATGTTTTTTTTCATGCGGTTTACAACAGCACATATCCAGGATCCAGTCTCCCTGTAAAACGCTAATGGGTTACAATGGTGACTTAATCAGCTTCTTTATTGTCATTTGTAGAAATGAAAGTTGGATTCTCCGTGTTTCATGTTATAAAAATCCATTATGAGAAAAAATAACAACTTCTATTCTGAGGACACAAAAACATTCATTTTAAAAAATTGTTGCCAACATCGATAATCAATTAATTATATTTACAATTTCCATTTTTTGGAATCTATCATTTCTATATCCAGACTGCACGTTGTCAAATATAATATTGTTCATTTCATTTTGTTCAATTCTGTACTTTATATCAGCAGTAACATTGAAAACCTGTCTTTCAGAGAAGCAGCATCACAATGGAAATGTTTATCAGTTTTCTTTATTAAACTTTTCTTACATGGAATTCATACAAAATCCTTCCTTCAGTCTGCAAATATTCTTGTATTATTTTCTATATTTATAACTCAATGAATATCACAAGTGAAATACAGGAAAAAAGATGGAACAGAACTATCATGTTTATCAGTTTTCTGATACTTGTTAGTTAAGGTTTTCCTTAGTAGACTGCATCTGTCATGTCTCCTATCATCCTCACAATATTCCATAGAGGCTTTCTATACTCACAAACCAAGCCTATGCACACTTTCTTGAATTTGCCACAAACATCTGTAAGTCACCCGTCTTCACATTTCTCTCTTTCTCCTTCTGCTCATTTTCCAGCTCATCTCCCAGAACAGGAGAGACCAGCAGCTCTGCAGCGGCAGGCCAGTCCAAGCCCGGCGGTCAGACCCATAAGATCTGCTTGGTGTGTTCGGACGAGGCGTCGGGATGCCACTACGGTGTCGTGACCTGCGGCAGCTGCAAGGTGTTCTTCAAGAGGGCCGTCGAAGGTTGGTTCCACTTTCCTGCTTCCACTCCCTCAATCAATCACTCCATCATTCACCACATCCTGACAACCGGCATGATGACAAATGATAGGGTTCACACCGGTGTTTCAAAGCCTCTGCACACAACCACCAGACGTCTCCTTAATTACCCCGACTGACTGGACCTGGTCAGGTTGAAATAATTGGAAATATGGGGGGAATTCATGATGTCATAAAACTCAAATCCAGTTTGTCCACACCCACACAGTCTTTAGAAGAGGTCTAATCAAAAAGCACGTGCATGGGCGGTGTATAAATGTGCAGAGGCTTCAAGAAGCACGTGGCAGAAATGTCTCTTTTTTTCATTTTGTACCAAGTATTCCTGGCCACATTAACACAAGGTTTAATCACATTTGCATACATTCTTTATTTATACATTCACAACCTTGTACATGTGCCCCTACTAGCAGTTAACATCAGTTACACTTTGTTCCAAAGACTCTTTCATTTCAATTACACAAGGTCATCTCTTGAGGCTCTTCTCTGACGCAGGAATACAAATCTAATCCCGTCTCACAGTCCGATGTCAGAGTGGAGTAGTTGTGCTTTTGTGGACACACATCACGTAGTCGCTGTGCAAGTTTGAATCTTGGTTCTCGCATGTCACCGCCTCACCTTCTCTTATAATTTCCTCTTTGTCCCGAAAACAACCAGGATCAAAATTACAGGCAAAAAGTTATTAATTTTGAAATATTACAACTACCATAACAATTTCCCATTAGCACAGGTTCGCCTCGTATCTTTATATGTTAATCTTAATACAGTCATTCAACTACAGGACTCAGATCATGTCTCAGGCAAGACGTTTACGTGTCAGGTTACGTTTGTGCTAAATGCTTTCTGCCGTGCATTCCACCGCCCCAGCTCCGCTCCTCTTCCATAAACGGATTATTGCATACACATTCATAAACAATGCACTGGGGAACAGTTACCAAACCACTCTGTTTATTTTATTGACCCTGCTCTGCTACAGTTAGAAGACCTACAGCCTGTTTTCTTGCCACACTCACTATCTGCCTAGTGGAATAATAGAATTAGTGACCAGACTTGCTGCAGGGAAATCAGTTCTCTGAATGTAAGTTGATGTTGTGAACATGGATATAACAGCTCTGGACTCAAATGTGACCGGTGGTTAATAATGTCTGCATTTTTTTGTTTCCTCTCTGCAATGAAATATTATTTTAGGCTACAGAAGATATGTAGAAACGTGTACAAGTATATAAGCAAGCACTTGAAATGAGCCGCTACAGTGAATGTTTAGAGTTGTATGATTGCTAAATATTATCCTGTAAATCAGCTGTTTTGTTGTGCAGTGTTTCTCCAGGCACTCAACTGGAAGTGTGACTTTTATTTTGAAAAGAGCTGCCGAAAGAAGCACTGATATATGATATTCTTGTTTTTCTCCCCCCCCCACAACACTCCATTCTCTGGTCCTTGTCTTTATGGTGAAGGATGGAGAGCACGACAAAACACAGATGGTAAATAACGCACTTTTATTAATAATAATAATAATAATAATGTGAAGATGATGATGATAATAATGATGATAATGCTGATAAAACTATGGCCTCTGATTTGCCAATTTCCCTGTATCTTCCTTCAGCACTTAAATAAGACCAGTCTGTCTCGACACATATAATGGGCAGTCTCCTCTGCCAACTCTCTGTTGATGCATGCAAATGTAATGATTTGGTAATTCAAATCCGAGTAAATTGCCTGTGAGGGATTTTTATTTCTTTTTTTCTCTCGAGTTTCTGCTTGGACCGCTCCACCTCATCATCCTCGCAGGTGGCCGAGCAAATAATTGCAATCACAGCCTGTTACGAATTATCCCCATATCTTTGCACTTGACCCACATTAACCTCCTCAGTTCTGATGTCAGAAATCTCCTGTTTTCTTTTTTCTTCAGTTTTTTGTGTTTGTGTGTTTCATTGACTATCTGTGTTTCCCTGCTTCTGATGATCGTTGTATTGAGCCCGTGTCTTGGTTCCTGTCAAGGCAGTGACAGACATGTTAAAACAATCATTTTCATATTAATCAACTCGTATCAGTATTTCAGTAGCAGAAAGATGTTGCCGTCCTTGCCTGTTACAAGTTCACATATACAAGCCATAGCTTGCTTCTTAATTAGAAGCCTATCAGATTAATTAACGGCCCCGGTTGGAGCTGCATACCTCTGCCAAGTTCTTATAGTCTCCTTTAATTCATTCAAGCTGCAACGAATTGCACACACTTAAAGTAATCAGTCCCCTTAATACGCCAAATTTTGTTTTCATCAAGATCCAGGAATTATTCTCTGGAGAAAATTTTAAGCTTTTAAATCTCGCAACTTTAGGGAAAGAAATTCCTGGGCATGCCCCGTAATCCAGATTCAGACCAAAATTGAATAGGTTCTTCCCTGACTCATACTGCATCCTTTCCTAAAGTTTCATCGTAATCTGTCCAGTCGTTGTTCGTGAAAGTTGAACTGTAAGAAACTTGGTACCTCCTCACTCTTACAGTGCAAACCCCTCATTGTTCGACCCCCACCATGAGTGGGAGCTACAGAGACCAGCCCGCACTGAGGGGGCTGCCAGGTCCTTGTTAGCAGATCAGGGCAGGATAAGGGAGAGAGGATATCAGTGGGAATCAGCTGGCACTTTTGACACCACAGATGGCTGTTTACGCCGTTGTTTGCAATGTCTTCCTGTGATATCAGTGATGGCTGCAACTGGCACCCCCGAGGCTGCTATCTTGTTGTCACACCACCAGTCCTGCAGATTAATTCCCAGTCTCTGTGGACTATGATTATTCTTGAGTTTCAAAGCTGGATCCCTCTGTGATTTTGACAAATGTCTCTATAATATAATATAATATAAATAATATAATATAATATAATTTTAATGCCACTACTATAATATTAACTTAATTATTATAAGTTTATAGAATTTTGCAAAAATCAACTCAAACACTGACGTGTAAGTGTAATACTGTGAACGTGTGCAGAAGAAGTATTTGAGATTTAAATATAATGGGAATGTGACTACAATAAATACAGGACCCTGCTTCTCTGAAGTATCATTAAGCTCAGCTAATCATTTGCTTGATGTCCCACATTCATTGTTTGCAGGTACTCATGTACATGTATGTCAGCGGCTATAGTATGTTAAGTATAGTCACTTACTGTGGGCGTAGAAGAGGGGGGGGTGATGTAAAGGCCTGCATGGTAAAGGAAGTTGTACCTGAAGCGACTAACTGTTAGTGCGGTTTGACAGAGGTCTGAAAGCCTTGAAATGCGCTGACAGCCTGTCAAAGATAAACCTGTCAAAGTTTGCCTGTCGCAGCTCAGACATGAAGACAGACTCAAACTAGAAGAGCACTTGGAGAGCTCACCTCTGCCACTCGATTTGCCACAGTTCAAAATGTTGAAGTCAAAGTCTTGACATATCTGTGTTACTATTAGAGATCTGTCAAAAGAGCTTGTACCTCACATATTGGTAGTTGTTGCAGGTTTTAAATTGTACAGTTCAAGCAACTGAATACTATCTTCCCCCTTATAATACATATTTGTATCCACAAAATCTCGATCGTTCTCCAGAACTTCACCACATTTAATTTCTGGTCATAGTTATTACCACAGCATGTCATTGATGTGCCGGATAGACTCACAAAAAGTCCCCTCATCTCCCAATGTTGAATAAGGGGAACAGATCCTGGTTCTGCACCCTTAATCAATTCTGCTCAAAAGTTCATGTGTTCTTTCTTGGCCCAAACTGCATCCGTCGGAAAAGTTTTGAGGAAAATCAGTTATCTGGTTATTACTTAATCCTGCCAACAAATACATTTTGTTTTTATTACATACCAGGCTTTCGTCAAAGCAGTATGTGTGAACGGTAAGTGGACACATACAGAGGCATGACAAGTGAAGTTTCTATTGTATCGTCCAGTGTGATGATCTCTGAATCATGTGAGAATATCACACAAAGTTTTGAGAACATTACAAGGTTTCCATGCTGCTATTTTTATTTAACATATCCTCTGCTTTTGCCACAGCTCACAGACTAATCGCTGTGTTTATCTGTTCTATAATAAGTATTGCTATTATTAAAGAAGTGACTAATGCGTGGGCTTTACCTGACCTCTCCATAGCTGCAGTCATTGGGGAGTATCTTGTAGTTTAGTCACGCAGTCAACCGGAAGGGGCACATGGTCTTTTTACTTTACTATTTTCAAAGCAAGAATGCTGCTCAGATGAAGGCTGTGATACGATCGTGGGTTTCTCCCGCAGAGCTTGAGCTGAAACAGTTCAAGGTAATTAGACCTGATGTGAGATGCAGCGTGGATCCTTTCAGTTCGATAACCAAGTGTGGAAAAACACTGCCAATGTTTTGTTGTTTTTTTCTCTAAATTTCCAAATTCTACAGCAGCTTCAATGCACAACTTTCATTTCTATCCATCTTTTTTAGGAATCAAGTAGCTGAAGATACTTAACTAGAGACCCCAGCAGCCGTATAGAGCTAAATATGGAGGATGGTCAGACATAAGAGGCAACTAAGTTGTGATCGTAGTTAATTAGGACAGTTTGATTTCAGAACAACTTCTGTCTTTTTGTGAAACCTAGAAAATAGCTCTCGTGATGCAACGTCCCTTCATTAATTTTCTCCATTAGATTGATTATGTCTCAGTCTGAACTCAAGAGAATGTGTTGATGCTTGAAAAATAAGATTCATGTGACTCTCCTCGGGCTCCGTCAGACAAGTACTGTATGTACTCGAAGCAAATACCCTGCTGCATGAGGCCCAGGCTCCTTCTGCCAAACTGACATTGTAACATGATGTAAAATAGATCATCCTGCAATGTGAGTTAGGAGGGCCTAGCAAAACACACTTTGATCTCGTAGGGTTTTTCCATAAAAATGTATTTCAATATTTGTGCCACGTTGGTGGACAAATATCTTAAAGCCACGTTAGAATCATCACATGTGTGTTATTGTTCCGGGAGCTTTTGACATTTGAAAGGCTCAGGAGACAGCACGGGTAACAAATGTCCAACAATGACATGCTTAAGAACAGAAAAGTACTAGTAAATAGAAATAGATCATATCAAGTTAATGAAGAATGCGTGGGATTTTCCATGACATTCTTAAGGGGATTCAGACTGGTACTGCGTGAATACAGAGGTCCTCCTGGGGCCATGATATGAGTCATTCAGCCCCTATAACCTGAGTGATATTGTGTTCTTGGATCTCACACATGTATTCGTGGGTATTGACCTCTGTCAGGCTGTCCCCTTGTCCCTAATCCTATTTCTGATCTTCATGGACGAAATCTAATGCTGCGGCTGGGAGGGAGGAGAGTGGCTCTGCTATTTGCAGATGATGTTGTTTTGTGGCCGTGACCTTCAGCATGTTCTGGATTGGTTTGCAGCCAAGTGTGGAGTGTCCACCTCTAAGTCTTAGGTCATTGTTCTCTGCTGTAAAATGAGAGATTCCTTTCCCTTCTAGTGGAGATTGATATTCTGCCCCAAGTGAAGGGTTTAGGGGTCTTGCTCAGGAGTGAGGGTAGGAAGTAGCCGTAGATTGACAGAGGGATTGATGAGTTGTCACATGACAGAGCTGAGTTCGAAGGCATCGACTTTCGATTTTCAAGTCAGTCCATGATTAAACCATCGCCTCATGGTGATGAGCGTTGAGTATTGACTGGAAGAATGAAATAGTAGATACGAGTGGATGGAATTGATTAACTCCACAGGGTGGCTGAGCTCAGCCTTAGAGAAAGGATGAGGGTAGGTAAGTCCCAGATCAGCAGGGGCCTCGGACTCGAGCCTGGAGGAGCTGCAAACGGTGGTTAGGGAGAAGACGGCCTTTGTTTACCTGCTGCCTCCATGACCTGACACCATGTGAGTGAAGAAGATGGATAGTTGGATGGAGCAGGAAATAATGAGCTCGGGGGGGAGAGAGAGACTATTGAGTGGGGGGACTAATTCACTGTTGGGGTTGATCTTTTTTATCAGATTTCATTAAATTAGTTTCTGTGAATAGTGGCGCTTGTGCATCATTGACATACAAAACGTTTCATGACGTTAACAAACGCACAGTAAATTCTCGCCTCTGGTCAAATATCTCCTGCTGTCTCTTATTAGAATTCACTTAATTTAATCACATTTTTGTCCCGGGTTTATTTGCCCGCATCCTGATTCCATAGGGTAGTGATTCTCAGTTGGTAAAATAATTATTATGAGAAAAGAAAGCATTGTGGAACATTTTAGATTCTAGGTCATGTGCCACAATGGGGAAGTTGGCCACGTTAACAATATCTGATTGTTCGGCAACAAGAAGTCATAGTTGTAGATCGTGCCGTGTGTTTTAAGTAAAGCTGCCAACACCAGTGGGACACCACAGGTTTCTCAGACTTACTGTAGAATCAAAAGGTGGTTAGTGTGGTCAAAATACAAACTGCTCAGCCTAATCCCGCTTAAACCCACTTAGCCTGCTAACGTCTCCCTTCTTCCTCTTCCTCTTCCTCTCCCCTTCACAGGCCAACACAACTACCTCTGTGCAGGAAGGAACGACTGCATCATAGATAAGATCCGCAGGAAGAACTGTCCAGCCTGCCGCTTCAGGAAATGTCTTCAAGCCGGAATGAACTTGGAAGGTAAACAGGCCCGGCTGCATTCAAAAGGCAGCGAGCGCTCACATACCGGCTTTAGAGTCCCAGAGAAATGGAAGTTCAAGTGGATTCAGTTTTTCTACTTTAGCGTGAAATCACGTGAATTCTGGGTGAAATGGAACATGTGAGTGGGTTTTATTTGACATGAGGGGGGGATTTGATTGGACACTTAAAAGGTTTGCATGGCTTATCAGCTACAGGGTAAAATGGATCAAGTGCAGCGCAGCCACATTCTATGTAAACCCTGCAGTTATACATGTTGGGCTGGATTAGCCAGTCACCACAAATTACTTTGGGTGTAGACACTCCTCAGAAGTAATAGAAGTAGTTTATGAAAACAGTAATTTTACGAAACGATCGACAATATACATATACATATATGCGCATATATATTACAGAACAGTTATGATAGGGATAACTATTTATCACATTTAACTCTTTTATTGTCTTTTGTCAAGACCAAGAAGAAGAACTTAATCAAACTTTGCTAACCAGCTTTCAAATAAGACTTTAACTAACTTATTTAAAAAAATATTGAATCTGGGAAGATTCAATTACAACAGTAAATCCAAAAAAAAACTTCAATCAAAACAAACATTCAATATTGTACAGCCTTTTCATATTTTAAAATTATACAAAACTATATTTAATTTACTGTAGAATTTAATGAATTCCTAAACCAGGGGTCAACCAGGACAACATCTTAGCAAACATATGCTCTGTTTGTTTGTTTTTGCTAAAAGTTTGTTTTTCCAAAACGCCAGCGTTTGTGGGTTAAAATTGTAAAATAAGGATTTTATTTTGATTTCATTGTTTTACCGGCGAGATTTAATGGAAACACGTTGGTAGGAAAGGAAGAGAGAGAAAAATAACATGCATTCCAACATTAAACCTAACCCGTTACATCACTGTGAATGTTCTTTACAGCATCAAAGCCTGGGTAATGACAGGGGAAGGCAGTGATGAGCAGAGCTGCTCGTTTTTACTGAAAGAGCTTCTGCTTTCACCATTCCATGAGAAAAACATCACTGAATACATTCTCTCTCTCACAGGTCGGACTCTTACGTCAGATCTAATGTCTCCGCTCCCGTATGATTATCTGGGATTTTAACTTTCGGTTGAAATACAGTAAAAAAAAAAACAGTGACAGAAAGGAAAGCAGATTACCTGCATGCCTTGAAGATCTGTTTTTAATTAGTGGTTTCGATGCTTTCAAGGTCGGCCGATTTAAGAGCGATAAAGTCAGACCTTGAGATATGTGAATGAATGGCCTCCAGGCGACAGTAGTGTCACGACTCTGCAATCTGCCGCAGCTCTTTGGAAAACGTGTGTCGAAGGGAAGCGTAGAATGTGAACACATCTCTATTACACAAAAATAGAGCTACAATTTTGAAATAAACGATCTCTTTCATCGTGCCGTGGAAATGACTGACGATTGTCGAAACCTCATGTGCAAGTTCTCCCGAGTGTTTCACGGCTGCACTGTGGTCGTTCAGTATCGTCTGCACGAGGGTCTATGGAAGTGGTTCTGCACACGCTTGCTTATGTAAATGGCTGAATGATCAATGCATAATGCATCCAGTGTTAAGTCCAGGCCTTGGATCACCTGATGATCTTTTCACCTGATGCTGCTTCAGAGGATGAATGTTAAGGGACACAATCCAGCAACGAGGGACCATCGGGGTTGAGGTGGAGGAACACGGGAAGCAACAGGTCGGGTAACACATCTGCCTCAAGTGCCTGGAACCTGGTGCTCCTGTTGTTCCCAGCTGAAGCTCCCTCGGGCCAGTAAACTGTTGTCAATCGCTTGTACAAATTAGTGTTGAGTGAGATTGCATTCAAGCCGTGCTGTGTTTGTTTGTCAGGCGGAGGTGAAGGTAGTTTCACATGGGGGGGGCGGGGGGAGAAAGACAGAGAGAGGGATTTGATGGACGTCGGTGATTCAGCAGACAAACTCCCACCGGAAAGGCTCTTAGTTGCCATAGAAACACCAGGAGAGGAAATTAAAAAAGGTAGAGCGTAGGAAAAACACGCTCTTTCATGATAACCTCTCACCCCCTGACATGTTTTGCACATTTAGTGGGAGAAAATGTCAAAATGACTCTTAGATAATCTACATATGGTGAGGAAAAACACAGCTATTTGCCACCGCTGTTGTTGCGCTCAAGAGAAACTACATGTACATGTGGGGGGGGGGAAATGGCTCCTCTGAGAAACGGAAAAGGTTTTGAGGACTTCGCAGGTAAATTACTGGACACCAACCACCTCCTTGAATTCTTCTTTCCTTCTCCTCAGAGAACACGGGTTCCTTTTATTGTTGTTATTCTTGTCGATCTCCAACAATCCAGCCAATTAGTTCCAATGACTGCTGCACTTGTTTCAGTTTTACATCAGGGTTAAAGTATGAGGTGGGCTCAGGCCAAAGGGGCAGAGTGTGTTTAAAGAGCTGGGGACTAAGACCAGGTGAGGATATTTCCTGATGTGATTGGTGGTCGTGTTTAGACTAGGGAGGGAATTTTTTTTTTTTCTCCCATAGATACTGTGACTCATTTCTCGATGCATCATACGATACATACCTGGTACATTTACTTCTAGTGAAGTCTCAGTGGAAATGGGCATGAGAATAATATGGTTGAAAGCATATTGGGGTGTCAGCATCTGCAGGAGACTGATATGGATTTTTGGGGGCGATGCCGATTCAAAACATTCTAGATATGGATACATCGGCTGATAAACCTCTTTAAAAGAAAATTGGTAATAATTCGATTCCTAAGATGAAACCCTCATGACGAAGGAATAAAGTAGAAGCTTGATATTAAATATAAAGAACTTATATTAAGAAAATAAACAAAACATTTTTAGACATGAAATGTAAACGTAGATGCACATCTTTGCTGTGTTGTTTATTCTGTAAAATAATAGTTTTGATGTTGTTAAACCCTCAAATCAACTGATTTTTTATCGATAAATCCATTGAGCTCTAATTCTGAGGCATTGCCTTGGGCTGTGGGAAATAAGAAAAGCAAGGTTTTATTACTAAATATAAATTTGCCAAAACCCTATTGAATTTAGTTTACTACCTTCAGGCAGTCACTAAGGTTGAAGATCCATTTAGCTCTTTCTGAGTTGTTTGTTTCCTAAAAAGTACAAAAACTAAACAAATTCACAACAAAGCGACTGTCCCTGCTTCCCTTGTCCCCTTCCTCCCTTTCATTTCCTCTGCTCCACCTCTCCCTCCAGCGAGGAAAAACAAGAAGCTGATCAAGATGAAAGTGCAGCGGCCCCCCGGAGCGCCGGAGCCCACCAGCAGCATGCCGGTGTCCGTCATCCCCAGGATGCCCCAGCTGGTGCCCACCATGCTGTCGGTGCTCAAAGCCATCGAGCCGGAGGTCATCTACTCGGGCTACGACAGCACTCTGCCCGACACCTCCACGCGGCTCATGACCACCCTCAACAGGCTGGGGGGGCAGCAGGTCATCTCTGCAGTCAAGTGGGCCAAGTCACTGCCAGGTAATAAAAAAAAATCCCCCCCCCCCCCCTGTGTTGCCTGGGGTGTGCTTTCGATGCAGAACGCTGCTCAGGCCAAGTGTGTCCCTGACATTATTAACAGGCTGAAATCGAGTCTAATGTGCAGCGAGGCGAGATAAACCAGTGGTTTGGGGGGGGGGGGAGACACACACGTTCAGCCATTTGTTATTTTTATCACAAGCAGCTGGTCAAGGAAGTTACATCACTTAGAGATCAAACTGGGAACATTTCATTTGGTTGTGCACGGCAACCCTTTGCAGACTACGGCAGTGCGTTCACTTTCACCCTCTGGTCTGACGAGCATCTGTTTGTCAGCTTGTTACCGTTCATCTGAAGACGTGAAGAACAGGAGAAGCCGCGAGTTCAGTTCGTGAGAAAATGCAAAATATGTTACGTATCCCACGAAGGTTTGGATCCATTAGATTAAGGCTCTTCGGAGTCGTGCTGATGAATGAGGTGCAGCAACTGAGGATATTAGCAGATCATACCTCATCAGTATGGGATTGAACATTAACTCCAAGTTGTAATAAGTTATATTTACATTTTTTGTCAGTTCATGTTGTAAACATTGCTAAAGATAACGGCCGGGTATTTGAAGGCCTCTCGTTTCCATGCCACAAAAAAAGGAAACACCAGGGTTTGGACATGTTTACCACCCATGCTGGTCCCTGCTCATGAGAAAGGAGTCACATGACCCTGTAATCGCTGCAAGTATTCGCTCGGAGATTTTCCCTTCCCGCTGTAATTGCTGCTGTTGGTCACGGCGAAGATTTAAGATCAGATTTCTCCGAGAAGCCGTAACCTTTTTTCCCTTTTTTGCTGCGGTAGATTTTCTTGTGTGACAGTGTGTTGAGCGACAAATCTGGCTCCGGTCTTGTTGTGTGTGTGTGTGTGCGTTGTCGGCTGCTGGCGGCCGGCCAAGGTGATAGTGAGGAAAAGCTCCGAGGGGGGGGGGGGAGGGGAGGCTCTTACATAACAGCGCAGGTTTCAAACAAATGCAATGTGAAAGGACTTTTTCGTGTGCAGTTCCACTTTTGAAAGTTTCGACAGTGGGGAAACAACACAACTGTGGTTTGAATCCAATGTGAACATCGACTTAACTACATTGTCCTTTTCTGTTTTGTGTAATTGTGTTTTAACGATTACATTTCCTGCTCTTCTGTGTATTTCCCCTGAAATTTAGATTTAAAAATATTGTGTGTTTAAAAAAAGCATCATGAATAGATGCATCATACAACTTAAGATAACATGACAAATATCATCATCACCTTAGAATTATTTTGTTGCCCAACAACTAAACACCCAAAATAAATGATCCCTTATAATTTGTTGTTAATATGTGTTTGTGTCTTTCTCTCCCTGTCCACCGTGTCTAGATTTTCTTTGTAATCGTAATAATAATAATTTCTTCTGACCTTCCTAGGTTTCCGCAACCTGCACCTGGACGACCAGATGACTCTGCTGCAGTGCTCCTGGCTCTTTCTCATGTCCTTCAGCCTGGGCTGGAGATCGTATGAGCAGTGCAACGGCAACATGCTCTGCTTCGCCCCCGACCTCGTCATCAACCAGTGCGTACCACCGCCAGCTGTTGTGTGTTTCTGCAGGCCGCTCTCCAGCGCCACATTCTGTTGGCTGGTTGCTTATTCGCGTTCGCTCATTTCGGGGTGTCGGGCTCGAGTCACACGTTTCTGTCAATGACTCAGATTGAATAGAGGAGAGGGCAAGTCGTAGGTATGGGGAAATTTCGAAACTGAGATTAGTTTATGAGCAAATTTAACTGATACTGAGAGGAATTTATTAGGAAATTTAACTGAAACAGATTCATTTATGATCAATTTAAGATAAAGATACATTTATTTATCCCAAACACATGCACAGACATGCACACTCATGCAATGAGGGAAATGTAACCTCTGCTTTTGACCAATCTGGTGCAGGACACACAGAGCAGAAAGCAGTCATGTACGGCGCCCGGGGAGCAGATGTTGGGGGAGTAAGGTGCCTTGCTCAGGGGCACTAGACAGGGTAGGGAGAATCCTCTTGGATTTTTGGACAGATCAATCCAGGTTCATCTTTTTGTTGTTTTTCCGTGGAGTCGAACCAGAGACGAACCAGAGACCTTTTCTGCCCACAGTCCAAGTTTCTGCCACTAGTCCACCGCCTCTCCTCTAGTCCACCGCCTCTCAATTTAGACTGAAACTGAGAGGAATTTATGAGTAAATTAGACTGAAACTGAGATTAGTTTATGACCAAATTCAACTGAACCTGAGAGGAATTTCTGAGGAGATACAACAGAAACAGAGATGAATTTATGAGGAAATTAGATTAAGACAAAGAGGAATTTGTATAGGGAAAATGATACTGAGACAGAGATGATTTCATGAGGACATTAAAGTGAAACATAGAGGAATTTCCTGGTAACTTTAATTCAAACTGTGCTGAAGCCGAACCTCCTTGCTTGCTGCCTAACCCGCAGACATAAGTGGAATTGATCTTTGTATCTACTTCTCACGTAGAAAGGTGTAAAGTGTTTTTAAAGCCCTGTGGTTGAATCAGCTCTTATTTGCTTATTGCATTAGCACATTCCTCATGCAGCCATGACCTCAGTTCTTCAACAGTGAGAAAATGATTGTGTCGGTCACAGACTCCAGTCTCTGGAGGAATCAGGATCTGCTTGTGATTTGAAGGGTCAGAATTCAAACACTTATAAAGAGGTGAAACAACATCATCTCAATCCTTGAAAACTCCCCACGCCCTTATGCACTTTTACTTTTACTGTTTTTCTCCAAAACACCGTTATTATATTTAACCATAACTGCTAACCGAGGGGAATCTCTGGGGCTATAGCTAGCCTGTGTTCTGCTAGCTTCTGTTTCAGCATTTTTCTAAAAAGTAGTTCAAGACAAATAAGTTACTGGTGATCGGAAGAAATCATCATTCAACAAATACAAGAACTACAATAACTAGGCCTGGGTATCGTATATCTTATATCGATGATTATACGAAACCGGACAGTTTCCCATGAAATGATGTATATTGATGCTTGATGGAAATATTGTAATTACCATTCAATGTCCAATATAGGAAATTAATAAGTAATAATAAAGTGTTTATATGCATCAGTGTTCCATTTGCAAAACCAAATACACATTCATGGAAGTAATCAAAATTATGATTTAAAACAAGAACTGTCAATTATCACTAAGTTCAACATCTAGAGTTTATCAATGTAATCAGCAATAAGTTTCAATATATTTTACCACTGAAACACATCTTGGATTCTTCAGTTTGCTGAACACTCGATGAGGTTCTGTTCATGGCTCTTGAGTTTATATAACCACTGACTCTCGTGCAGCCATTTGGAAGTTGTCTCAAAGTGCAGACCCTTTTAATTTTTGTCTCATACATGTATGTAAATGTTCTTTACTTTACGCTAAACGACAACGACCCAACAAACCTGCTGAACTCGTTCTTGTTCCTGAAAACCCGCAAATAGCTCACTTCTCTCTTAAATACCTAGAAAGAGAGATCTGAGCTGTGACCTGCATACTCAAAGAGATCTGAAAATAGAAGTGAAAGGTGAAGAGGCCACGGCTGGTGTAAAGCAATGCTATAGAGGCTTCTTAGTTGCTTAGCTCGCTTTATTGAATGCCCGTGTCTCACAAACAAGCGTCACTTATATACGTCACTTACATGCGCCCGTAACTCCCGTATAACTACGGTTAACGCGCAGGCGCATTAAACTACCGTATATGACAGCTGGTAGCGCTGAAGCTGGTCAGAATGAATAAAAGGGCGATAAACCCAAGGCCACAAATCTAGAGAATGTGCATCGATATTGATTTCGAAGGTAGAAAGTAATGTGGACTGTTTGCTGGTGGGAGCGAGGTGTGAAAATCCATCAGCACTGATTTCACAGTCCGGTTTCCTCTTGCAGCGCTGAAGCTCTTCCCTGCTGGGGCTGTTTATTGAGGATGAGAATAACAGGATGAGTGAAAGAGCCTAAATCTAATTTGTATGTGTCTCTTCTCCCTGTTTTCCTCCCTTTCCTCCTTGTTTGTCTCTTCTCTCTCCATTCCCTTTTCCTACTCCCCTCCTTTCAGAGAGCGAATGAAGCTGCCCTTCATGAACGACCAGTGCGAGCAAATGCTGAAGATCTGCAACGAGTTTGTCCGACTGCAGGTGTCCTACGACGAGTACCTGTGCATGAAGGTCCTATTACTGCTGAGTACAGGTAACAGAACACACTCTGCTTTAGAGAAACACACGCCGAAATTTTAAATCCACTGTATCGAGCTGGTAATACTGCTGAAACCCTCGCTGGCTCAGTGTGTCACAGGGTAGTGGTTTGTGTTGTGGATGGAGGGTAAACATTATCATAAAAGCGACCAGAGTGCATCTTCACCTCCACATCTGATAATTGCGAGTGCAGGCTGCAGCTCTGGGTCTGTGGAGAAGCTTTAAAGCGAACAGAAGCAAAGAGTGCGTCAAAGCCTTTATCTGCTTTGAAAACCCTTTCACTATATGTGGCACAGAAGTTTATCCATTGCACCACTTTACTGCAAATGAAGGTTCCTAATATCACTCAATCTGATATTTAAAACGCGTTCCTGTAATTCAGTGACTCGAGTTGCATTGATTAGCCGACTAACAGGAAATTAATTGTTTCTGTACTTCCAGCGTCTCGAATGTGGAAATTTTTCTGTTTTTAGTCTGGTTTCTTCATCACTGCCTCTTTGAGTTTCAGCAGGTGTTTTTTTTTTTCTGCCCAGTGACAGAAACAGTGGCGTTGCTTTGTTTTGAAACCGCTTGTTTGCTCCCAAAGTTAGCTTGTAAATTACAACTCACAGTTCAATGAATACAGATTATCTCGGAGGGTAAACCGAGCTTTGTAGTCAACATGGTTGCAAATTGCTTGAATTAAAACACTTTATGAAAAACTGTTTTTTACAGAAAAACCTTTTTTCCCTATTTTGATAATTTCAGGTTTGACGAGTGGAAATTGGACACAGAACAGATTTGTCATCGTCTTCCTCATTCTAAATCTATCCTTCGCTTGAGTTGCTTTAAAATGTACAAATCAGTCTCTATCATTAGGCATATGAAAGTAGTGAGCGACCGTTCCAGCAATGCAATTATCACCATTAAATTCAGCAGAGTAACATTACACATCATAAAGAAGTTATTACTATGTATGACTGTCCCAATTATGTACATTTCTCCTTTTCCGGAGAGGTGACTGTTCCGCCACTCTCAGAGAGGAGCAGGGGAAAGGATGCACTTAAGAGGCGATTTGCTCGTTACGCGGAGGAAATGACATTTCCATAGGGAGCACTGGTTGCATGTTCTTACCTGAGAGCTATTTCCATCTGTTCCCCTCAGGGATGGAAATACTATCAGGTTAGAACAACTTTGGTTTCAGCTGTTGGAGTCAGTCCCATGTGCACAGTACTGAAAATTAAAGGTCAACTTGTTATGACCTGTGGACTAGGTTCAGAGGGCCGACTTCACTTTCTGCCCAACGCGATATAAATTACTGTCAAACTTGCATTAAATGAAAGTAACAGTGATGAATTAAAAAAAAAAACATTTTAGTGCAGAAAAGCCTGAAAAAAAACCCATTTTCTCTCCTGTAAGATTTGTCTCTCTGCCAAACCTGCAAATGCATAATGTAGAGGCCAGATTGCACCGGTCTGATTATGTAAATCGGACGGTATTTCATTCTGATCCCGGCCTCTTCGGCTTCTCATAATCTCTAGGTCAGTGACTCGGGCTCTGCCTGGGCTCATTGCCAGGCAGCGGGCTGACGAGGAATCCATAATGTGTTGACGTGGTTGTTATGACAACTGTACATTGATGTTTTGTCATCCCTTCTTGGTATTTTAGAGTGAATCCTCAGCTCGTGGTCTTTGAATCACGATGCACATGCAGAGGGAGTGATGTTTTTTTTTTTAAGTGCATTTCCAAACAGTAGCGTCTCCTCTCAGCCGCTCGTCCGGTCACACCGACGCTGCACGGTAGCATTTGATGTTACTTTTAGGCTTTTGCATATTTTCCACTGCCTCCAGCGTGCTGGTGCGGGGGGGTGCGTGTGTGCATCTGTGTGTGTTTACCCAGCCTCTCCCGAGGGTCGGAGTCGGGTCCCACACAGTCAGGTTTAATGAAGTTTTAATGCCTCGTGCTGTTTGGTGCAGCGGGGGGGAACAGGATGAAGAACAGACTCGCACAGATAGAAACATTGTGGATGGATTTTCAGTTTCAGGCGGATGTTTGAAATTGCATAAGCAGCTGTTCACATCCCCAACTGTTGGGATGTATATGTTTATGAATGGGTGTGTTTGTAAATTACACAGTTTTGAGTGTAAATATAAATAACATGTGACGTCACAGGGACCTGGTTCTGATCTTGTTGATGGGACTGACGCTACAAATACAGTTTGAGTTCAGAGAATCCTTCATTGACAACGTTTTTTTGTGTGTGTGTGTGTTTGTTTGTGTGTAGTACCAAAAGACGGCCTGAAGAGCCAGGCGGTGTTTGACGAGATCCGGATGACGTATATCAAGGAGCTCGGCAAAGCCATCGTCAAGAGAGAGGAGAACGCCAGTCAGAACTGGCAGCGCTTCTACCAGCTAACTAAGCTACTGGACTCCATGCAGGAGGTCAGGCACACACACGCGCACACGCGCACACGCGCACACGCGCACGCACCCACGCACGCACGCACACACACACACCCGTACTGATACAGTATGTACCTATTATGATTCATGTCTTTCCTCTTCTTTGTTTTATATGGAATTCTTTACACATCACAGATTTGAGAGAAATCATGTCCTTGAAGTTTACCAGTGGCTTTCTTTCTATCTCTTTTATATAAGCCAGGATTTTTTTTTCATATCTTGTGGATCAAGTTTATCAATATCCTGATGCTCTACTAGTTCAGCGCACAGTGTGTGTTGAAACATTAGTGCATCATGCTCCAGTCGATGTGCTTCAGCCGCTCGCTCCTCTGTAAAGATCCACAGTGTATCGACCTCGATTGATTTAAAGACTATCTTGCAAAATGAAAAGCTTGACAACGCGTCTCATTAACCTGTCTGTGTCCCCTTGTCCTCCAGATGGTCGAGGGCCTCCTCCAGATCTGTTTCTACACCTTTGTGAATAAAACCCTCAGCGTGGAATTCCCGGAGATGCTGGCGGAGATCATCACCAACCAGATACCAAAATTCAAAGACGGGAGCGTCAAGCCTCTGCTGTTTCATCAGAAATGACTGCCTTAAAAAACTGTGAAGCAATGACTCAAATCCTCCTCCAAGAGCACAATACCTGGAGCCTCCCGCCTCCTGATCCGCTCCCCGATTGGCCGGACTACAGTGCAGGAGGCCGGACTACCGACCTGTGGCCCTTCCTCTCGGCCAACCAGGACGAAACCAGGAGGAAATGTTTCTGGCTCTGATTGTCTTGTGGGCAGGCTTCATTCTGGTGATCTACCCACCCCCACGCCCCACCCCCCCCCTGCTCACCTTCTCCTCCCACGTCTTTCCTGCCTCCATTGTTCTACTTCTTTTCTTAGTGACCTGCCAACTCTTTACAACCAGCGTTTCCTGCTCCTTGGATCAGCGACCTGCTGTTCCTCTGCTCACCTGCTCCGGCCTCGTCCCAGATTCCAGTGTGCGGAGAATGTAGTGAGCCACTCGCTTGCTGTGGCTCTTCACAGAGAGCTGCTGGCGACGAAGGGGGGACAAACAAAACAACAAAAAGCCGCACGCAGACAAAATTAGAAACATACAACACAATACAATCGTTTTTGTTTTCTCTCCCCCTCTCTGGACCCAAGGACAGTGAGGACAAACTGTTTTCAGCTGTTCACCTGACCACGGGAAGAAAAAACAAAACAAACCGCCAGAGGATTGTTGCCCCCTTTTTTTTTTTTTCTTTCTTACCTCACATGCGAAAGTCACACGCAGACATGCAGTCACTCAGAGAAATGTTTACACAGGATGTATCCGAGAAGGGAAAACCAGTGCCTTTTAGCTTTCTAAAGCTCTTCATAGCCATCCCCTCTAAACCGTTGTTTCTTTGCATAAGAATGTAACCTCGACATCCTTCCACATATTTTGTCTGTTTCAAGTTTTTCTATTTTTTTTTTTTCATGCTGGCAATTTTCTGTTTTCTTTCCAAATTGTTGCCATTTCAGTGTTTTGGAAGTGGGCGGCTCTCTCTGTTCGGATCCCCAGACGTGCACACAAGGACGATACAATTAGACGCAGATAGGAAATGCTTCGAGCAGCAGGACGTGTTAGGATCTTCATATTTTACATAGCAAACAGTTTCAGCTAAAAGAACTTCAGGTTCACAAATCTCAGAAAATGTTGCTTCATGTGTCTTTTTCCCAGGTGTGACGTATATTGGATAAATACCGGATCTCCCAAATTTCAGATCTCATTGTGTTGAAAGTTACAGAACGTTGATTATTTCAACAGATATAATGTTGAATACACGTCCAGATATTTCCCCCTCTTCTCCAGATTAGCACTCAGTGGAGCACATGCTTCCGCCAGGGCCAAACATTCTCATTAAAGTCAAACAAGCTGCAGCAAATTTCACACCCTCATAGAAAACAGTCATCTTAACCTGGCTGACTGTTTTTTCATACGAATTCATCAGTTATTCCCAGGAAAAATCTGGTAAAGAAAGTGATTGAAAGTTTTGTTGAAAACTGTTCTGTAGCTTTTGCGTAAAAACCAACAATCAGATAAATGGACAGGGGCGAAAAGATATATCTCAAAGCGGAGGTAAAAAAAAAGAAGCAAAAGCTGCTTTGTGCTAAACTGAAACCACTGGAAAAATTGGATGTTTTGTTATATTTAGAAACAGACTGACTTAAATATTCCAATGCTTTGACTAATAAAGTTTTTATTCGCTAACTTTTGCAAATTATTGCTCAAATGGATCTTTTTTGTCTTTGAGAGCAAAACTTTTTTTTTTTTTAAACAGATCCCATGAGTGTGAGTTGATGAAAAGCCATAAGTGAAAACCGTCCTGTCATCGCCAGCCGCTTTAACACTGAGGATCCAGTTTTATTCACTTCTTTTTTAAATACACTGTCATGGAACTGTCACACCTGGTCAGGCCGCCTGTTGCTATCTCAGAAATCACAGAGAGGTAAAGTACGGACGAGCATGTTTCCTGGTGTGTGTGTTGCCTCCTCATAAGGTTACTAAACTTGTTCCATTTTAAGAGATAAGGTTTAATAATTCTCAAACTTCAACATACTTAAAGTTTATGATTAACTTCACTGTGTAGTTCTCCTGAGGGGGGGGACATTACCATAAAATACCATTTTAAATTCGACCCTTTAATCAGCTTCATCTCAGTGTGTTTGCACAAACCCGACCTGCAGTGATTATTAAGCTGTAGACCTCAACATGAATGAAAAGGTAAATACGTATATATATATATATCTCTATATATTTTGTATATGGGCTGTAGACAGACATAATCAATGAAGCCTCTGTTCTCGGCACAAGATTTCACCTCTAAAGTTGAAATATTTTTGGAAGAAGATGCAGTTTGGTCCAAATAATATTTTTCGATCTGAGCTCAGGCCCTGAGTGACTACATCACCTGGATGATTTCCCACTAGTGCCAAATGCAATGTGCAAGCTTTGTGTTCTGATTTGTTTTTTGTTCTTTCTTTCTTGGAGTTGTGATGGAGTGATGATTCAGTTGTGATTTGACGACACGTGGCCGAAGGTTCCTCGTGCATGAGAGGGATCTTCGGCTCAGCGTCGCACCTACACCAGCTTAAACTTACTGATTGTTATCATTCAAGTTAGTGTATGATCAATTAATTGTTTTCCCCAGCAGATGCACGAGATGTTCTCTTGTCAGTTTTTTTTTTTTTTTTTGCAAAACAAGCAGTACTTTCTATTTGTTGTCGGGCAGGTGGTGATCAGCATTTTGGTACATTTGTAACATGAAAATATGATTGTACCTTCTTAATGCGACAGCCAAAGCAAAAATACATGAACAGTTGTACCAGGCTTCAGCGTGAACACAATGCTCCCCCCCCCCCCCACACACCTCATAATAGACGGTGTTCTATTTTCCTTAACGTTGTTTGTAACGTCCCTCCGCCCTGAAACGTTGACCATATAGATTTTCAGCTGTTTACTCTGAATGGTACTCGTCCTTTCCGCGGCGCTCAAGTCTGAATGGCGATGAACAGACCAGGTAGCGGGTTGTCATGGAGACCGGCCATTTGTGTGTTACTCACAGCTAACAGCACAGCGGGCTCTGGACACACACGAGCCACTATTTATTAAGAAGCCATCATGTTTTTAATCAGCCATTCAGCCAAAGGACGGCCATTCGCACCAGGGATGTTTTCATGTACAGAGCCGGCTCTCAGCCTCACCTGCGAACTCGCTCATGTGGCCTTGGGGCTTTTAAGAGCATGGGTTTGATGCTGCTCACGTCCTTGTCGATGATTCCCGGGGGGGGGGGACGATTCGACTAAAGCGTTGTCCTATCTGTTGGGGTAACTTTGCGTACAGTATTAGTCGTTTCCAAACCACAGTGCTTCAGAAAACCAGCTTTAACACGTAGACGTAACCATATCCCCGCTCACTTCTAAACGGCCATAGGTGTATATAGCAGCGCAGACATATCCTCTAAACATAAAGTGTCTATTACTACAAAATATTTTTACATAGACATAACCTCTATATTCCTACACATTTTCTCTTTTTGCCTTTTAGCTTCATGTTTGAATAAAGGCCTTGAGAAAGGGAGACAGCGAGCCATAGAAATAAGATTTCAAAATCAGGAAACAGATTAAACCCTTAAGAAATATCGATGTTTGTGGAGATTGATCTGTTGTAAAGAAGAAAACAAAAATATGACAATATTTTCTGCAACTTTGAGTACATCAGCTTGATCCTCTTTGATATAATAGTTTTACTCAAATCCTTTTTGTACATTGAACGAGTCAAGAGAGTAAATATTTTTTTTTTTCTGTTTGTTGGTTTGTGTTTGATTTAAAAAATAAATATAAATTAAAAAAAGAGGTAGACGTGTTGAATACATTAGGAAGTGTAAACCTTTTTTTTTGTCTTGTGAAGTAAATGTAAATTTTACGAGTCAATGGGAAAGTCTACACGAACGCTCACTGTTTTAAATGTTATGAGGAAAACGTGGGGGGGAGGTTAAGTGTAATAGAGTGACCAAAGCAGAGGATTTAAAATTATAAATAAAAAAGATTTTAACAAACAAAAAGAAGTATTCAAGTAGTTACATTTTAAGTAGCACTTATTATCCAACTTGTAGTACTTCTTACTTTATTCGAAAGGTATCTTTTGTAAAGGTCAAGGCTTTGGATCTCGTGTATATTGCTGTGAGGATTTACTGGTCACTTTAAAGTAGGAAAAAAATTAAAAATAATACAAAAACCTGTTGAATCTCCACATGAAAGTAAATCTGCCAGAGCCTGATGGAATTGCACTACCCTCCAACTGGTTGATAAAAGTCTATTTTGTATAAAATACATGCAAATGTTATCTTTAAAGTTTAAGGGCAGATCATGTTTCATTGTTATATATGGCTATGGCTTTCATCGAAGTCTGTTCTGTTCGTATTTCAGTTATGTAAATGTAATCCAATGTAAAAAAGACACAAAAAAAACAACACAAAGTATAAAATGTTTGTTTGAAAAAAACAATAGTTTGTATAACTTCTGTATTACACCTCTTCTGTAGTCAGTGTCGATATTTTCACCTATTTGATTAAATGTTGAATTAAGTTATCTGTGTTGTTCTTTGACATTTGACATCCTGTCGGTAACATCTCGATGTTTTCTGTCATCACTGGTTAAAAGCGGAAATTCGGAAGAACTGATTTCTCTTCAGTTCCAACATCTTACACAATAAAGTTTTCTGTTTTCCAACGCTCCGCTCCAGTCTTTGTTTTTACGATTTCAAATGCTTTAATTTAACATTGATATTATGAAGAGTAAACATTCGACGAACCTGGAAAACTGATCATCACACATTTTATCTCAACATGAACTCAGGACTGACATCACCTGTGTCGTTGTGAAGTTTTGAGGTAGAGCAAACAATTTACTCAAGTGAAAGTACACTTAAATACATAAAAGTGTTCCAAAGTAAAAGTATTACATCTACTTTTCTACTTGGGTTAATGTAGCCAAGTACTTAATTTAGATAAAGTTTTAAAAGTAAAAGTACTTAACAAGTGTCGCTAATGCAATCATTATGGCTGAGTTGAAAGGGGCGGGGTCTAATGTTCCCCCCCTGCTCCGATTGGATCAGTGACCAATTTCCCTCTCGTTATTGATTACTTATATCTTAAAAACAATGTGAACATGAATGCATTTTTAAAATGTAGCAGAGTAAGTTGAAGGTACCTAAAAATGACTATTTTATAATGTATTTTATAATATAATTTATAAAATTATAATAATAAAAATGTGCCTAACGATAGTAACAGAGTAAATGTACTTTGTTACATTCCACCTCTATAATTGGCTCAGCTAAGTATTTAAAATCTAAACAGGGGGACTGTTTAACGAACCAACTGAACAACACACCTTAAAAGATCAGTAAATGTTATCTTGTGTATTATTTTAGTTTGTGCACAAAAGAACAATTTGTGATCATGCAGCAAGTTAAGTTAATATGCTTCTTGCATTTTAAAATCACAGTTAAGGGGAACAAATGTACCAGAGGTCTTAAATACCTCATTTATCTACACAAAGTGCTGCTTATACCAAAAATGGTTCAGATTAAATTCAACTGTGCATCTTAACAAGAAAGGTTTTGTCCAACGCTTGGTGGCGTGATGATTATTTTGGGACATGAATGATTGATGCTGAAGCCAACATGATCCAGATGAAGTCTGGTCAATGGCATGTAGCAGTGAGCTAATCCATTTATTGCAGCAATTCTACTGAAATGACTTTAAATAACAAAACCCAGAGGAAGCAGTGCAACATGTGTGAACAGTGCCACAGTATAAATATCCTCATCAGACGCTGAATCACAAATAACGATCAAAGCTGCAGCTGTTCAACATTTGTCTTTAATTCTGCTCATGCTCATCAATTCACCAAAACATCTGAAGGAATATTTAAGGCTGTAGAAAGACTTAAATGATACAAAATGTCGGGCAACGAAGAAGGAATTAAGTTAGTAGGCTAAGAATACAAAATATAAAATTTCAGACTTAAAAAATTATACCTTATCAAATGTTTGTGTATTTATTTACAAGGTCAATAAAACACCTCAAAAAGAATACAGTCCAGGAAAGTCTCATAAATAAGAAGTTTAGATATGAACAAAGTAGTCTCATTTTTTCACATTTGTTTTACTCTCCCGTTTGATTTTTCTGTTAAAATGCAACAATAATTTTACAATATTTTGTCCTGGAAGTTTAATAAAAATCTTTTTCTTTATTTTTCAGAAGAGTCGATGCAGATGTTCATCAAGTGGTTAAAGGAAAAGGTTTCGCTTTGACTCATGAGGGGAGGAGCTTCATTGGAGCCCCAACGCAGATCAGCTTTCACACATGTATCTGAACAATTTGAGGGTTTTTGTTTTTGTTTTCAGTGTCTCTAAAAAGACACATCTGCATTTCATTTTCTTGAGTATGAACGTCTTGTCTGTAAACATCAGACCCAATCAAAATGTCAGTCCTCTTCAGTCACACAATGACACTATTAGCTTTGTCGTGATTGTGTATGAAGAAAGAAAAACATGGGGGGGCTGTGGTGTGAGATAACGTACACAAGATAACCGAGTCACATCCCTACTTTCAAACTTCACTTGTTTGTTTCTCCAAGCTGAAATTAAAGCATCCGGAGCAACAAAAAAAAGGATCTTACAGAATCCATACGATGGCTCCGTCATGAAGAAAACAACCCGAGCTATAAATAAACGTGATAAATCACGTGTATTTCTGAAGTGAATTGGAAACAGCACAGTGGTGTTTTGGAATGCCAGTGCTCTTTGATGTGGAGAAAGACAACATCCTGTTTGATGAAATAGTGAAAACATGACTCCAAACTATATGTGACACAGGATTCAGTTATTTCCAAGAATCCAAAAACTTTGAGCCGGAGCCTGAGGTGAGGCCTCCCAGCTTTTAACCAACAGGAATCGGTTGTTTTCTCCCACGCTGCGTCGTAAACCGCTGATAAGCTCCTGGAGCTGGTTTGACATTTTTCACATTTTTCCCGAGGGCTCTGGAGGGAGAAAAGGCCCGATTTATAAAAATAAAGCTGAAACCCAATGCTGACCTTTGGCCAGACTGTTTTCCAGGTGACCTCATCCTGTGGCTGATCTGCCTTGGGGTTCCTGCTCTGAAACATTAGTCAGGTCGAGTCTTGTTCTTGGGGAAAAACCCGCCTGCTGTGGAAAAGTGCTCGCAAACACACGTCGAAGCCGTTCAGCACAAACCTGATCATTTGAAATCTGCTTTTAAACGCTCCACTCCCCCAGTCGGATAAACCACGGAGTTAGTCGGCTGTTTTCATATCAATCACCTCCAGAAAGCGTTTCCATTCGTAGGCGATGCAAAAGAGGAGATGCTGAAGCGGTGGGGCAGTGCAGCTCCAAATAATAAAGCAAGGGCTGAAAAATAAAAATCACAAGCCTCACAGCTCAGAAATATCAACCCCAGATATATCACACAAACACACACACACACACACACACACACACACACACACACACGTATACACTTTTCTCTCCACACATATTACATCATCATAAGGACTTGGGGAGTCATCCACACCAATAACATCCAAACCACACAGGGATTAAAAACCTTTTTTTTTCCTCTTTTTTCCAGTGCAATTCACGGGTCTCTCCCCAGTCCGCTCTGCTTCACTTCTTCATCACATCCATTTGATATTGTTTTTCTTGGTCCAGTTTCAGTTCTCCACTATAGTATACAAGCTAATATAGTCTGTCCGGTCTTGTGCAGTCAAATCCAGTCCCCTCCTCCGGTTCTGGTTTCCGGTCCAGTATCTTACGAGTCAGGACTGATGCCACAAACTACGTGGACTTTAAAAACTCCACATAGTTTTCTGGTATCAGTCCTGTTCGGCCATCCAGGGTCCCTTCAAGCCAACCCGGCTCCCTGGAGCCATGAACTGCAGAGAGAGAGAAAAAGGAGAAACATTCAATTTGTTTAAACATCCCAAGATAAACTCAAACCTTTCCATAAATAAGAGGCACTGAAAGGGATAGTTCACACAAAAAATGAAACCCCTGAAACTCCTAAAGTGTTTTGTGGACTTAAACACTTCACCCACCCCTAGTTTTTTATTTTTGGGTGAACTCTCCTGACTCACAATCCGTGCTGACACAGAGAGAAACCCGACGGGACAGCTGTTTTGATCTTCACTTATATGGCTGTTGTACTGTAACAGTGTTCTTAAGAGTGTGTGGCTGCAGTGTAAGCTCTGGGGACAGCTGGGATGCTCCCTCGCCAGGAGCAGACAGGGGTGTTGAGATGCCACCGGGAGGATTACATGTTCACAAGGTCACATTTTGCCCAAAAGGGGCTCCGGTGACACTGCTCTGCATTGCATAGCTAAACAGTCTTCCTGCTGCAAACTCTATTTAGGTCTGGACAGGGGTGTGTGTGTGACAGGACATGTGTCAACTGGCGTGACCAAAAAGTAAATCCCTAATAACCAGTTCATGCGCCTTATCTGCGTGATCATAAGCCTAAGCAGCTCAAAGTAGTTTTAACTTTCCTTACGTTTGTGTAAGTCTGGTTTTCATTTGAGCTGAAAGAAAACTGTGGAGAGACAAACATGACAAGTTTTGGGAGCTCAGGGCTGGAGAGGAATGAAAAGAGGCACGAGAGGAGAGCGAGAGAGAGAGAGAGAGAGAGAGAGAGAGAGAGAGAGAGCGAGAGAGAGGTCTGTCTCACGAGATTCCGACAGAGGGGAGGTGAAAAGGAAAATAAACCTAAGGAATAACACTAAGCAAGCAAGGAAGCCATTGAATAATAGACATGTGCTTTTCTATACTTTATATTATAACTCATTTAATTATTAAATAATTATTTATTTATTTTTCCAAAAAGAAAGCAAACTACTCCTCCGTTGAACGATATTAGGTTCTTGGCTGTGTTGCACTTGACTGCATCTTTTACAGTTTTGTCTGTTTGCCAACTTATGATAATCTTGGTAGTAAATAGGTAATAAATGAAAAGTGCATATCACACCCTTCACTCCCATAATAAAATGTAATTAACAAGTATCATGCGACCCCAGCACACCTTCCTGTTTCCTCCAGGGAGAAATTACAGTTGCCAAAAAATGTGAGAATTAAAATGGTAACTGAGAGAAAATGTGTTCAAAAACCTTTCAGTTGTGACTTTTTGGAGCAAGAACTTTTGACTGTTTAGAGATCTTTGGATAACATAATTCCAACACCAGCGGTGAGATCCAGGACCTGGGCTCAATAAATTAAGTCCAGCAAATTCCCGGGGATGACTTATTGTTTCAATGGTAATTATTTGTTTTTACAGAAACACCAACCCACATTCTTTCCTTTTTCTGCTGGCAGGTCCAGAGGCTGACTCACCGTTTTCAAAGATGGTTCCAGCAATGAAGGACAGCTCGGAGTCGTGCTCCGCCTTGCAGGCGTACAGCGCCCGAGCCTTCCTGCCCGCAAGACTGGAGACATTAAGGAAGTTAGGAAGAAAGCGTTTACAATGCTTCACTTGGACGCCTCAAACTAAAGTGAACGTTCTGCTCTCAGCTGCTCGAGCCCCAGACAGGTCGTTACTTTATATAAGTATCAAATGCCAACAGGCTTCATTCGCACATTTTCAAGTCCGATTTAAATGATGAGATCCTCCTGAACTCTTTAGGATTTTATTGGACACATAATTCCTTTTACAGTTTGTGTTTGTGATTGGAGGACGGGGGGAGGGGGCAGTGGGAAGATGGACCAGCTTGAAACATGACGTCAAGTTTGAGTTAGAGAACTGCATGGAAATAAGGTACATTCTGGATTAAAATGTATATAGAGAAGCTCATATAAAACTACTGCAATAAAATTTGTGTTAAAATAAGGAAAGGGCCCATTAAGATGCTATTCCCCAAGAAAGAAAATCATGCTTTAAATTCCATCCTTTTGCGAGGAAGGTTAGAAGTAACGCGATTAGGGCTGCCACTAACGACTATTTTTGTATCGATTAATCGGACGACTATTTTATCGATTAGTCGATTAATCTAAACGACTAATTTTCCTCCAAAAAAATCAAATTGACCATTTCATTTCAGTTAATTTTATTTTGACAACAACAAACTGTATGTCATCGTATAATGCAGCACAAAACAAAATGTAAACAAAGGCTCAAATATTAAAGTGCAAAACTGTAGGTTTAAACTAGCAACTCCAACGTGATAAAAATAAATAAAAAAGAGGGCATATAAGTTAAGTCAGCAGTGCAACTCAAAAAGATATCAAAGTTTCTATTTAACCCCTTATCAAAATAAAAAAGTTAGGTGTGCATATTAAACAAAGTGCAACAAGTTTAAAGTATAAGAAACAATGGTGTCCAGCTCAAAATCAAACTCAAACGTTAGTTAGACATGCGTGTTGTAATGTAAGAATGTCAGCATGTCCACATATTCTGGACTCAGTCTAGCGGCCCCCCCTCCCCCCACGCGGGCGCCGTAGCTGAGGTGACGCGAGAAGGACCCGACTCGCGTCCAGGGCCGCCGTCCGCACCTGCGACGGACACCGCCCCGCGGTCCAAGAGAAAGGAAGCCCCCTTACCAGCGACGCCGTGAAGCGCCGTGGACGAGGACCCCCCCCCCCCCCCAAAAAAAAAACAACTTGAGGCGGGCCGCACACCGAGCCTCCGGCTGCGTGGAGGGGAGGGGGCCCCGGGGCGACTGCTGCCCCAGCCGCGGCATGCATAGTCTATCGCGGCTGGTGCCCAGCGGTTTAAAAAAAAAAATGCGTCGACGCATTTTATACGCGTCGACGCATTTTCAGCGTCGACGTAATCGATGACGTCGACGAATCGCGGCAGCCCTAAACGCGATAACTTTTTAATATTTATAATTCCTGAACTTTGTAGAGTGGAGGCGTATTGTTAAACAACACTGCAGCTGGGAAGACACTTGTAGAAATATGGCAACAATTAAAAAAAATACATATATTTATCAGATTAAAGCTGTTCAAGCTGTTGAAGAGCTACCTAAGTAAATAATTACACATTAGCAAATTGCTAACATCAGTGTAGTGAGTGCTTGAATCAAATATCCCAGCACCAAAACACTTCTCATTAAAGAAGATAAATATTCCGCTTTAGGTTTTCTTTCCTCTCCACTCATACCGTGGTGTCATCTGCAAACAGGCGCACACGTTTTCACCTCAAGAGTTCCCTTTATCGCTTGACTGAACAGATGTGATAAAAATCATTACACAAACAATGTGGACCAACCTGATGGGAGAGGAGTCACTGGAGGCGGAGGAGGTTGGCTGAGGACTCGACGGGGCAGAGAACATCGGCCAGGAGGGCGAACGTGGTGACGTGGGGCTGGGAGACTTCGCACTGATGGAGACATACACACAAAATATGAAATCATACCGAAATAAAGACTAAAAGGTATCAAATACAGCTCAGGACATTATCAATATCTCAAAATAAAGACATGGTTTTGTACCTTTTGGCTGGGATGCTGCCGCGACTTTTTGGGTTCAGCCTAAAAACAGAAAATTAAAAACAAGTTGAAGACTGAGATTTCTGGACAAGTGAAAACCAACTGGATTTTAATTAAGTCATTAAGACACAAGGGAAATCAGGACACTGAATGGTTTTCTACTGTCACTGAGGTCTGATGCATTAGATTGCAAGTCCATTGAATGGAGCTCGCAGCTTGTTGGGCAAAAGGAAATAAAAGTTGAAATAAATGATTCATCGGCAAGGAGGAACTTATATTTTTAAAAGCTCCTTTATTCACTCTTATCAAATGAATTGTAAAAACAGACAAATTACATTTTATTGTGGAAATTAATAATTAAAAACTTTTAAAAAAGCAGCACTACTGTGGCTGTCTGCCTCAGGAACGAGTGCGGGGGGGGGGCCACTGCACAGAATGCACTGCCGGAAGGCACCAAGTCAACCAAAGTCCCTTTCATTGATTTGAAACTTACATTTTGGTCAAAGAGGGAACAAGCAAATATTTGCGCTGAGTCATTTGCACTGAGGATTTTGCTCTGTAGATTGTGGAACACATACCAAACATAGCTTGTGTGCACTACTGGCATTTTGTTGCTATAGGAGTCACGAAGGGGTTTAAGTGAAGGACTGAAACAGCAGCATGTAACCACACCACACTGTTAGTTACAGTATGAGAGCACAATATTCCGCCCTGCATTGATACAGAGAAGCTCAAACCACGTGTAAAATCATGAGAAGACATCTGAAACACCTCTGTTGGAAAAATCCCGGAAAAAGAACATGGTGTCCGTATGAATATTTAAATATACGGCCTCAATGAACAGTTTGAACAGGCAGATTCAGAGTAACACTGTAATGATGTGGAATTTTTCCTTCCATAAATGTTAAACCTGCAATAACTGATATTTCGGCCACGTAATGTCGTATCGGCTTATTTAGCCTTCTTCGTCTTGTTTGTGTTTCCTCTTAATGGTTGCATTTTCTTCCATTCTCATCCAATCCAAGGAACATAGAGCTTAAAGCTGTGATTATAAGTAATCTATCTTTTAAATTATCATTTGACTGAGTGTCTCAATGATCCTCAATAACTCAGTGTTTGTCAATAACCTCTTCTAGCCCATTCATCTTCACGCCCTGCCCCCCCAGCTGATGGATTTCCAGCAAAACTCAGGATATTTCGTATTTGTGTTTTTTTTTTTGTTCTCTTTCCCGGACAGGACGTCACAGGGAAAATTCCCAAAGATAACAGGTTACAAAGTGAATCAACAGGTTTCGGGTGAACGCAGCCTCCTCATCACCCCCACAGCACATTTGACAGCTCAATTTAATAAATATATCCGCAGCCTCTCCCTTCTCCCCCTCACGGGACATTTATTGACTTTCTCATAACACACCCACGCACCCCCACGTAACACTGAGGCAGAGGCACATACTTCCACACTCATTAACAGTGAAGACAGAGGCACACTTGAGGGCTGCCCACAACAACAAGGTGTGACTCAAATTAACAGACAATGCTTATTACTGCTGTGACCGATGTTTCTGAATATTAAGTAAATTCCGCTGCACGGCAACAACACACTCGCTGCTCCCTTGTTGCCATTTGTGTGGATCACATCTGTTTTGTCAAGTGACAAATTACAGTTTAGCGCCTGGGAAAGATTCCTCAAGAAGGAATGTATCGTCTACTGCCTAAAGGCTGCAGCGCACGCTAAACCTGCATGAACCCAGTGACCTGCAAATGTCAAGTTTAGGCACCGGGAAAAAAACACAGGAGGGTGCAAAAAGATCTCAGGAATATTTCAGTAATGAGCATCATAAATTATGGGTCATGCTGATGTAACACATGAGGGCTCATGTCAGCGTGCCCTTAATTATCTTTGTTGTCAGGTGGACAACTGCTGATTGAACAGATGAGATGAGTTATGTTGGTTGAGAAACTTGTCTATACAAACAAAGAAATTGCTGAGCCATATCGGTTTTGTTTTTTAAGCTTTTACTTTTCTGGAAAATGTTTTACCTCAGTGGCAGAAAACTGGGGCTTTTTTTCACTTTCTGCCTTTTAGTGCAAATTTCCTGCATATTTACTTTTCAGTATAATTTTCATTTCCATGACACTAAGTCCTTCATTTCATATCACACTCAACAGTCTGCTGCTCTCACTTTCTCCTCATTTTGATTCACAAATTAAATCCCGACATTTCCTCTTTCCTTTTTCCTACACAACACTTCCAACAGATTTTTCAGTCTGTCAGACTTCCTGTTGTTGCTCTGCTTGTATAGTGTGATGTGGATTAAACTGCCATGTCTACTTGAAAAAAAATATATTTATATATATGTAGTTTTTTTCAAGTAGACATGGCAGTTGTCTATATATTTATATATATATATATCTTATCGTACTATCTTATATTTAATTTTCTAATGATTCTATTATTTTCTATTTCTATTATTATATTTATTATTTTGCACTGTGCTTTTACCACTTCCTATTTGTTTGTTTATGGATTTGTTTGTCAGCAGGATTTTCCAAAAACTACTGGACTGATCTTCAAAAAACCTAAATGGACGGATGGAACATGAGCCAAGAAAGAATCCGATACATTTTGGTGCAGATCTGCTGCAGATCTTCACAACTAATGGATCCAGTATTTGCTTTTTCTTACTTTCTTTATAATTTTGACATTTTCTCTGATTTCTCAGGATATAATTCATGAATCTGGTTGAAAATACTCAGGCACATTTAGGGCATTAATATCTGATGTACGATAGCGTGTGAAGTTGGTGCAAATGTAAATAAACATCCAGATGAAGTGAATTTGTGGTTTCAGAAGGGGGCTGTTGGGCCTTAGCGGAGGTATACGGAGTGTCTACGGAGTGTCTTCGTTTACTATCTTCCTGTAATTTACCTTTATTTGTTTGTGCAATTATCCATTCCACAGTTTGAAACCTGGCTTGTGTATGAAAATTAACAGCAAAAACAGCAAAGAAGTAATAAGCAGCTGGTTTACACAAATTCAGTCGCAGTAACGAGGCTTGCTCACTTGTTGATTCATTATTCTGATTTGTGTGGCATTCTTTTATCAATATCCAAACAGATCGAGTTGTAACATGCAGCCGCATCATGATGCAGCATGAGATTGTGTTCCCTATTGTTGAGCTCAAATCGCTGAAGAAGGCAAAGGAGAGAAAATGTCCCTGTACACAGAACTCTGCTCAATAATTTAAAACCTTTTAAAACCCATTTTCAAGAGGCAGCTCATCAGTGAAAGTAGCAGAAGCAGACACATTTAGTCTGGTGTGTGTGTGTGTGTATGTGTGCGTGTGTGTGTGTGTGTGTGTGTTGCTGTGGGGAGGAAATATTTCTATGACAGGTTTCCTAAATGTTAGAGTCGCCATGGAGATTTTTACAGCTTTTCTATTTTTTCTCCCTGTGGTGGTAAATTAAGACTTTCTGTCTCTTTACCTCTAATCTCTCTGTATTCATGATTTTCTTTTTTTCCCCTTTCAAATGCCAAACAGGCTGCAGGAACAAATAAAAAGACACTGACTTTGCCCGACAGACAGTAAAAGAAGATAGAAAGTGACGTTTTGCCATTTACACTCAAAGTGCTGCGTTAGTACATCAGGTCGCAGGTCAAGTCTGCCGGGTTAGATTGATCACGTATGCTTCTCTGGAGCCTATTACAACATCAAATACTGTTTTTTAAAATACTTTATCTCTTATTTTTTCCTGTATTGTATCATCTGTATGTGAAAAAACTTAGAAGCTGTAAAAAGACCTCCAGGCATTTCCCAGCTAAAAACAAACTATTTAAAAAGAGGACAACAAAAGGTGCCAAAGCTGAAAATAACATCTGCCTCTAATGAATGAGGAGTTTCTGAAGAGACAGTTGTTGACCTCTGACCTTTGTACCCCTCGTCCCCGTGATGAGGACACACACTGGCATTTCCTGGAATACAGGCGGCATTTGAAGCTGTAACAGGCCCTAACAGATCTTTTTGGGATCTACAAAGAGCTTCACCCACAACTTAGTGTCCACTTACATCAAATATGGGAAATTTGAGAGAACAATCATGATTGAAGCAGCAGAGGCTGAGATACTCAAATATTCTAACACTACCCACAATGCCACTCAATAGTGCCTCCTTGGTAAACCCTCCCTTACTGATAAAATCAATGCCATTCAAAAATCACACATTTCACTTTTGACAATGAGGACTGCAAACATCTGTGCAGTGTCTCTTTAGTTGGTCAATTGGTTTCCACCTGCTATAATGAATGCTAATATGTTTGTATACAAATGTTAAAAGGAATCATTGTGTTCATGGGTGTTACGTGAATGTCTGTGTGTCTTCAAAGCTCCTGGAAACATGTGGTGGACTCTGCAGTAAACTGTGACCAGCAGGTTTCGATCCTCATACTCAAACACGATGTGTTCGGAGTGTGTGTGTTTATTTAACTCATGTTTAGGTGAGTTTACCAAGACAAAATCCAATCAACTCTGTTTATGTGGCAAAGTATTGAATATTGCATCTCTTGAATCATTGTGTGTTTATTTACATATTTTTCCTTTTAGAAAGCTAAACTTTATAATACAATATGTCATCATTTCCTCTAGATTACTGATTTTATTTAATTAAAAACTCATTTTTTATTTACAGAAGAAACAAATCAGCCTGTTTGTTCATTCATTCATCGATGGAACCAGATTTGCCTTCGGATCAACATTTGTGTACTGTGTCTAGTTGTGTTTAGTTGTTGAGGAGCTGGGAACCATTCAACACATCTGTTGTGACGTTATTCAGATAAAACCCTCCGTTGAGCTGCTAGAGTCTTAAACACACACACACGCTGCTCTTTTCTCAGGCATGAAAATAAAACTTTGCTGTCATTCTCCAAGTGCAAGAAGCAAAACGGTTTCATCTCAGAAGCTGCTCGACGGCATCAGACGTTGCTGAGATAATGACGGGAAACTCGTTACTCTTTGATGCCGCATGTGTACACATTATACAAATATAAAGAGCAATGTGTATGAAACACTTGACAGCACTCTGTTAGGTACAAGCATGACCTTAAGAGGAGAAAAGAATAAAAGGTAAAAGCTTGTAAACATACAATTTCACACACCATTAAGTGCCATGTCATGACCAACAGGTTGTTCATTAAATATCATCTGAAAAGCTTTTTTATTTCCTCTTTGCTCTCTGTGCTCTTGAACGTCTCTTTAGACTCTTTATCTCCGTCACTTGTTCACCTTTAGCCATCTCCATCACCAGCAAGTCGCTATGGACGACACGTTCAACCTTTTGGGTCGAGAAAAGCGAGAAAATAAAATAAGTTTGGGTATAATCATATAAACATACCCAAACAAATTAACTACGAGGGCATTTTCACACCTGAAAGTCCGAACCAAGGTTTGTTGCACTTAGGGTTGCAAAGGGGCGGAAAGTTTCCGGTAAATTTCCGGAAACTTTCCGGAAACTTTCCATGGGAAGTTAAGCTCGGGAATTTTGGGAATTTTGAAAAAAAAAAACTACGCAAATTCTATTTTAATGATGGATGGAATGCAGCACACGCTGCACGTTGAATTTCAACCCTCCACTGTGCATTCTTCTATCAACTGCTGGGATAATTCCCAGCATCCTGCACACTACAGCAGGGCTATTGAGGCCTACTGTAATGTGCAGGACTAGTCAGGTAAGATTCGATGGTATTACTTGGGAAAATATATTAGCATCCTGATTGAGGATTGTTCATCTGTTCATCTAGCCTATTTCCATTCATTTATCCATCAATTGTAAAATATGAGTACAGACGATTCCGAATTGATGGCTAACTATTTATATCTCTGGCATTGCATTAGTGTTTTTTTACAAACTTTTTTCTCATCTTATTCTACAGAACAATGCCACGTGCACTATCTCATGTGTGGAGACATTTCACCCCATCCAATGTAGAAGGAAAGGCTGTGTACATTTGCAAATACTGTGCAAAGACCTATGTTAAGAATGACACAACGATGCAGAAGCATATAGTCAAGTGCCCAAAGTTTCCTCAGGACTCAAATCAGCCTATGACAAAACAAAATGTTTATATTTATGTCTGTATATGTGACAAGGTAAACACAGTTAGTATAAATTACCCACAACATTTCCAGTTTATTCCCGTTAATTCCTGTTAATTCCCGTATATTCCCGTATATTCCCGTTAATTCCCGTTAATTCCCATGGAAAGTTTCCAACTTTGAATATTCCCAGAATTTTGCAACCCTAGTTGCACTGTATTTGTTTAATCTGGTTAGTTTTGGTTTCACATTCATTGGTCCAACATCAACATGTTGCCATGTCAACTCAGCTGATAATAGTGCTACCAGCAACACCTGGTGCAGTACTCAACACATGATTGAATACACCAAACAAACATTCTTGTCGTTCGACCGTTAAAACGTCAAGCAAGAGGAGTGCGAGCAATCCTGCAACTCAGTTTCTGGAGAGACCAGAAAAGCTTCAATTTCTTTGTGTGTTGTTTAATGTGCTCTGATTTTCCTGCAGTTTTCCCAAAATTTTGAATTATCCAAACTATCAAACTGCAAACGAACCAAACCATGGTTCAATTTATCCGGGCCATGGCCACCTCGTTCGGTCGAAAGTGAAATTTCGGTAAGTTAGTCTGCTCTGTGGTCCAGCGATCCTTTCACGACAGAACGTGTCTGCACCAGTTGTGAAACGCTATTACTTAAATCCATAGCTGGAATTTAAAATGTGTCCTTATACATCAGGTTCAGATTTTGCCCTTGAGGCGTACACAAGGTTCCATGCACCTCATTTAGAAAAGAATCATCAATTTCAAACTTGGGAGACAGGTTTGTTACTTTTAGACGATGAAGCTTCTTGCCAAGAGGTTTATGTGGACATTTCCTTACTTTCAGATTTATGACACAACAGCAGTTAAATACAGTACATTTTATGTGAGCTGGTATCATTGCAGCACTTTGCTCAGACGACTTTACTGAAGCTGTAAAGACATAATAAAGTAAGATTGTTATTCTCTGCAGTTATAACAGTATATTCTGTTTACTGTGGTTGCGGTTTTTAATTTGGAGAAACGTTGGCTCCCTAAAATTGAAGCCAAATCCCCTTGATCGCCCCCTAGTGGATGGTGCATTATAGCTTATATACCTCACCTCCTTCATGTCAGTAAAAGGGACATGGACCAAACTAAAAAGTCAAAGCACAGGTAAAATATTTTTTATCTCAAAGGCTGTTTCTGTCATCTAGGGTAGTTCTTATCATTTGTTCTTTTTTCCGGCAAGTGAGGTTTTAATTTGTTATTTGATGCTTTAAAACTGCGGTGAAATGTCCTGATTGACAGCTGACAAGGAGTCACGATTGGTCGAGTTTGTGTGTGTGTGTGTGTGTTTCTGTACATTATGTGTGTATGCTCAGCATCATGTCACTGTGAATTCCATATGAAGGCGTGTGTGTTACCCCTGTGTGGAGACCTCAGTGTAGGCATGGCCAGTGTTTATATGAAGACGTATGGTACTTCTCACAGGGAGAGGGGCTTGCTCAGACCTGCAGAACTATTTCTGTTTCACTCTCTGTTAGTTATGTAAACTATTGATCAAACACTGAGAGGTAGCCAAGCGGTGGGAGGACATGCACATTATGTAACTGCTCCCTCATACGTTGTGTATAAATGTGAATGGGGTTTCGTGTAATTGTTTTTAAGTCCTGTTGAGGGGGAGCACAGATACGATTGTCGGAACAGTTGGGAGTTCAGCTCCTTGTCCTAAATGTTTTCCAGATGCTTTTGGGATTTAAACCGACAACCCGCCACTCACAGTAGTACTTCTGCTTAAGCTCTTAGCTGCCACATATGCACATGTGTGCTGACGTGTGTGCATGTGGTCATGCATTCTTTCGCCTGTGAATTTCCGTATGCATGAAAAATAAGAATATGTGTGTACATTCTTGCAACCCGTGTGTTTGTGTGTGCATCAGTTAACGTTTGCACATGTGTGCATACACAGTGTATCTCTTTGTGTATCCAAAGTTTCCATCCTTCACCCCTCACTCACAAACATGTCAAACTGAACAGCTTTTCTTTTCTTGTGACATTTTTATAAAAAATGCCTATCTTAATAATGTTTGCACAAAATTCCCTGCAGCTTTATAAAATCCAAAAGTTAAGTTAGGCGCTTTTCACTTCTGCTTATAGTAAACAAGAGCAAGAAAAACAAGTTCCAGAAAACAATGTAAAGAGGGAAACCATTAGAAGGACATTGTTATCTCAGAATTGAGTAATAAATAAACAAGTCTGCACAGGAAAAGGTACAGTTGAAATCGTGTTTCGTATTATTGCTATTCTTAATATTTAATATGATTTTAATTTTTGCAACACTTTTAAATTGTTGTTGATGTAATTATCAGTCAGCAATTCCCTAATTTTATAAAGGGAAGTGCTGCACTTTGAGTGCAGAGGCAAGTTTAAAGCCTTAAAATGCTGTAGTAAAGGAAGTTTTTTTTTTTTTTTTTAAGTATTCCTTGATCAATCCGTTCATCTGGATCCACTTCCAAATTTGATAGGATCATCTGTGGATCTTACTGCACACCTCCACAATATTTTTTTTGTTATTCTGCTGACTATTAAACACTGTTGAAAACATAACCTCCTAGGCAGACCTGAGACCCTGCACAGATCAGCATGAGTTTTATGCCATTGCTCTGTCACACTCACAGTGAACTGGGGCGGATCTGCCTTGTGTCTTGCTCGCCGTCGTTGCTGGTCAGGCTGTGTCTCGGGGTTCGGCCTTGGCTGCTGCTGCTGCTACTGCTGCTGCTGTTGCAGTTGGCAGACGAGGAGGAAACCGGCTGCTGCAACTCGTTGACTGTGGCATTGACGACATTGTTTGTCTTTTCACCTACATGAAAAGAAAGAAAATTGCAAACTCTTTGCAGAAAAACAGATATTTTTCTGTCTGAAAACACCAAATAGCCCCAGTTAGAAAGACTGGTAGTTTTAGACGCCTCATTTTCTCTCTAAGCCACGATACTAAAACACAGAGCAGGTGTAAGAATAACAGAGAAAACTAAGGGTGAGAAAAGATTTTTACTCATCATTATGTGTATTGGCCAATTAAGTTGCTCAGCTCACCTTTCTGGGAATGTGTTGGGGTGTGAAAGAGTGTGAGAGGCCTCTCGCTGCAGGACGGGGCTTTGCTGTCAGTGCTTTTTCTCCTGGACAGGTTGAGCTGCAGGTTGGTCGAACCTGCTGCAGAACTCGGCACGTCCCTGAATATCTGAGCCAACAAGACAGTGAGGTTTGAATTAAAATGAATCAACAATACAGAAATTGTGGGTAGAAAACATTTAACCGTTGCACAGAATGTGTACATCATGTTCTTAAAGGTTAAGTCATTTATGGCTTCATATGTGACTGCAGGGCAATGAAGATGTATTATCTTATCGCATGTTGGGCAAAAACAGTGATAACAATGTTGTGTTTAGTTGTAAAAACATGCAAAACCATGCAACGGTCAAGATTTTATCACACACGAAAAACCAGTCCTAAATAAAGCAACTTGACATTTTTTAACCACTAATTGTATATAGTGGGGTCACATTATATTGTCTTTTAAAACATGTGCTGATACAGCATGAATCTCATTGTAATTTCTGGATTTATTAAAATGCATTGCAACCATTGCAGCTTGGGTTCTGCCAAACAAACTTTTAACCGCTAACGCTTCTTCCAACAGGAAATTTGCAAAACCTTAACAACAGCATATATTAAAGACTTTAGTGGGATTGATTCTGACACAGCTTAAATTCCAAATATAAAAATGGACTATACTCATACTTTTATTTGTGCATATATGTCTAGGGCAGATAGTCATTTCTCTCCTCTGTACAGTAGAAGGACTTGATCTCTGTGAGGACGCAGGTTCGCTCTATCACATGCGCTCAACACAGCTGTTGACTGGGAAGTCTGAATGTACACGTGTGTGTAGGGGTCTGCTTGTGTGTGTGTGTGTGTGTGTGTGTGTGTGTATGTATGTATGCATGTGTGTGTGTGTGTGCTGGAGTTTCCAACAGTAACGCTGATTTATCTGTTGCCATGGCGACATCTGTAAGCAGCTTGACCTGCCAATAAGCTGCTTGGATCCAAGGGGGAAAGTGGCTTTGAAATTAATGAGTACAATCTATACAGTTATTCGGTGTGTGTTTGTGTGAGAGTGTGAATCTGTGTGTGTGTATGTGTGTGTGCAGCAGGTGTTCAGATATAACGGTTTGGTGCATTAATTGTTGGTTTAATGCACAATCACACAATCCCCCTAATCCCCTCGACAAAGCCAGGGGTTTCATATAAGCCTGGACCACGTCACCAGACACTACTGTTTGTGTTATTCATGTGTGTACATGCTCACACAACGTCTCACCTTTTCATGGTGCTCTATGAGGATCTCCACCACAATGTTCTGGAACTTGATGTCCATGATGGCCGCCACCGTCTCCTCCTGGGGGCGGAGCAGGGTCGGCCCAAAGACCACACCCAGGTTAGCGATGGTCATCAGGTTCTGCTGGTCGTGACTGGCCACACTGGTGATGGGGTTGGACAGAAAGAGAGAGAGGGAGTGGATGGCAATCAGTGGTGGGATGTAACAAAATACATTTACTTAGTTACTTTGCATTCAGTATTTAAAAGACATCACTTACTTATTGTTACTCAAGTGGAACAGCGAATGAGGTTCATTTACTTGAGTACATTTTTGTCTATTCATTTGTACTTTTACCCAAGTATAACTACAATGTTAGAGTACTTCCATCACTGGTAGTAGTACATTCAATCTCATCTCCCCCTAAACTTTCCAAGTTCCAAGTCTTAATTCAGTCTTACTGCTCTTTTTGACCTGTTTTCAGCAGCAGCAGTGAGATGTTTTTAGAGAAAGAAAATCCAATTAAGAAACCCTATGCTCCATGTCCAGCACCAGTGAGGCCGACCAAGTGCTTGATATCTTTTGAATTTGGACATTCAAAAGGAATCTCCTCAAAATAAAGCCTCTAAAGAAATGTTAATGTTGCTTTAGAATATGTAATGGACGATTTAATGATAAACCAGTGTTGTGTTTACAGCTTGTTCAGTTCTGCCAAGCAACAAGAAATAAAAGCAAGTCTGTTCTTGAAAAATCCTCCTCGGTGGAACTAATGAAGTGGCTGAATTGACAGGATAACACAGTCATAAACCTTAAACCTGTTCTTTTTTAAAGATCCTGGAGTGTTCCTGACCATTTCTGTAACTTTCTACAACCGACATATAGATCATGTCCAGCCACTTCACGCTGTGATTGGTTGACAGCTCAGAGGTGGTATAAAAGACAACCTTTCTCTCCCTATAAGTCTCTTTTTTTCTGTTTCTTTAGTAACTACTCTTGGCACTTCTCATTTTAACAAAAGAGCCCAAACACCATGAAATAATTCACAGCATCTGTGTGTGTGTGTGTGGCCGTGCAGATCAGGTATAAACACTGTTGGTTTCCTACGAAACCAGTTCTGACAGATCATAAACCAACACTCACTTATGGTGGAAGTAGCAGATTCACCCACTAAAATATACACTGCCAAATCAACAGATGCCTTCCTGTGAGAGCGCCGTATATTCTAATTATAATCTCCTTGTGTAGATTTATCTGTCAGATCATTTAGCCAGAGTTTTCAAGAGCCATCACATGTCCACATACGATTATACACTTTGAAATCTCTGGTGGAGAGTTTTATGAGAGTGCATCCTACTGTGCATGAACAATACTGCATGGGTACTGGAGAAAATATAAATAATAAAAGCTCTGGCCACCAAAAACAACACCATCAAGTGGGAGGAAGTCGAAGTCATTGACCACAACAGATGACAGAGGCCAAGGGTTAGTTTCTGTTTATGTCATGTTTCTTATTTTTGAAATATGCTTTAAAGATAAAAACATGACAGTAAAGCTTAAGAGATTTAAAACTTAGACGCCCTGACAAACAGAAAATCTTATCGGAGTAGAAAACATTCTGAAATGTGAGTTGAAAGTCACACAATTTATAGAGAAAGGGATATACAGCGAGACCATCTTGCTAAATTTGACATAAATAACCTTAAATTCATCGATAAGTCTTAATTTCTTCCATTACACATCTTTTAATGTATTTTTATCTCTCATTTTTCACACTGTAAATTTTCTCCAACCCTTATATTGATCTGGTCTTTGAATAACGTGAATGTTTCTATTCGAACAACTAGCACTAACGATGAACCTTCTGATCTGAAAGAGACTGAGAGCCGAGGTGTGTTTATTGTGATTCAGCCATTCAAAGGTACAATCCACTAAATCCTGGTACAGGTTCTCAGAACATCTGCATTAAATGTGCCTATGTGCTGTGTGAAGACATCGCTGACGGACCCTTTTTCATACATTATATTTTGCTGCTGCTGTTGAACAAAAGCCTGATAAAGCCACAGGGCTTAGATGTGGTTTTAGACTGAAAACACCACGTCAGTCGGCTGCATTAGAGGAAGTCTTACACATAAAGTGGCAGTGTCATGCTCAGTGTTTTTTCTCTGCTATGCCAACACCTGGACGAAAACGTTGGATTTACAACTGTCGGAAAGAGACGATGCCGGGTCACGTGTCAGGGAACGGACTCTAGAGATCTTTGCAGGAGCCTCACTACCGATTTGTTGAACATAATTGAGTGGAGTACTCATCATTATCTGTCCTGTTGAAACACTCTTGAGCTGAACAGTGAATTCAAATCAGCTCAAAGGCTGAGCAGCCTCCTATTGTCAGCTAATAAGCAGTGATTTGCGGGTGGCTGACAAAACTGGGATGAATTTGTCTGAAAGGCTTTGACGTGTTTTAATCTTATAATAATATAAATATAAAAATATTGTTCCACAAGCATTATTCATTTAATTTCTTCTTGAATGATTCTTTGAGCATTTTCTGGCCTTATTGTGACCAGAGTTCAAGCTTGAAATGGGGAGATAGAATGAGGGAACACAAGGCAAAGGGCCAGGTTGGTATTAAACATGCGGTCATATGTGGGGAAACCGCAGTCAGGTAAATGAGATGTTTGAAAAATGATTACTTATTAAACCAGATTTGGCACGGTTTTCCCTGCCAATCACCAAAGTACTAGTAGCTCAGTAAACATTGGCATAATGCATAAGGGCAGTAGGGTAGAGTCCAGTGCAGTGTGTGTGTGTGTGTGTGTGTGTGTGTGTGTGTGTGTGTGTGCTTTTGTACAGCTATTTTTGTGAGGACCAGTTTGAGTCTATAACCTACAAAGTGAGGACATTTTGGGAAAGTGAGGACCTTTGGGCCGGCCCTCACTTTGTGACTCCCCCTCTTTTTTGACTTTTTATGGGTTAAGACTTGGTTTTAGGGTTAGGGTTATAATAGGCTTTAGCTTATGCCTATGAGTGTCCTCACTAAGATAGCTATACAAACGTGTTTGTGTGTAATGTCTCCACCTACTTGTTCAGGTGTTTCATCAGCAGCTCAAGCATCTGTCTGTTCTTCTCAGGCAGTCGATGCACCAGAGCGTGGATCTCTGTCACCCTGGCCTCCTGGTTGTCCAATTCTGATCAGACAGAGAAAAATAGGGAGACAGAGACAGTCAGCATATCACAGATCCATTTTTTTTTTTACTGATTCATAAACATAAGAAGAAAATCCTCTACAGCTAAACAGTGTTTTCATTACTGTTGTTACAAGGAGGCCACCAGTTCTTATTGTGCAATCAGACACATAAGACACACTTGTATGTTAGCAAATAAGTGAAAAAAAGAGGGGACAGAACTACAAGCAACAGCTCTGGTCAGACTCTCTCAGCTGTGGTGCATGTATTAAGAGTCCTAACTCATAGTGTGAAGGATAACATTCTACTGTTCTCTATCAACTTATGATGCAAGTATATATATGCAGCTAAAGCCTGATAAACCTTATTATTCTGCACCATCCAGCTGCCCAGAGGTTTTCACCAGAGTGTATTAAACAATGAAGAAAGTAGTCCAGTTTTTCAAAGACTTGTTTTAAACTATTGATTATGGGGGACTTGAAAAGTGACGAGACAGAGTATTCATTCATTCTTTTCACTGAATGAAAGAAAATATAACCTTATGCCTGAATGTGAAGACTATAACTTAGCAATTAGTATCATGGCTGAATGAGAATTTATTTCCAGATGGCGAGAGATGCAGAGAGCAGACAGGAAAGGCAGAGTAATGAGCAGTAATGAATAAAAGGAGTGGTGCTGCGGGATGAAGGAGCTGCGTCCTGGTGGTTAACAGGTAGACAGAGGTACAGAGGTACAGAGGTACAGACAGATAGACAGACACTCAGACAGACAGGCAGAGGTACAGACAGTTAGACAGCCAGACATAAATGCAGAGAGACCTGTTTTTGACACATGACTTTAATCAGTCACTGCTACAGATACGATCCACAGAGAGTTGACAGGAAACTCTCGCTAGATCAGCCCTCAGGTCCTGGCTGTCAGCGCCAGGCAATACACACACACACACCAACTAACACAGCTGTCGAGATCTGACACACACACACACACACACACACACACACACACACACACACACACACTAACCAACTCAAACAGTATATACAAATATTCATCAACACTTAGAAGACACAGCGATCAAAAGCTGCAATTGAAGACTAAGTGGATACACACCTGCATGACAAACACCAAGAACAAAACACATCACTTGCACACACACATAGTCAAATATCTTTGACATGCACCTGCACATCCACAACGCCCACACACACACACATCCTAATAGATGCATGCACATGAAAAGAGCGACACTTGTCCTTCCCTCTGGTTCCGTATAATACATTATATTCCAATGCAGTCCACCACTTTGCCAACACTGTGCTCAAACCCACGACTCTGCCTTCAAACCACAACTCGTGACTTGCTACATTGGATGCATCCGCATAGAGAAATGTATGAATACATGTCAGGCTTTGAGAAAACCTAATTTTTGAGTATAGTAAAACATCTTCTTAATGTATATTTTAAAAATCAAACTAAATGTAATATTAACCAGACTGCCTCTGTTCATTTTCATTTATATTGGTAAATTTTTCCATTTTTCTGTGCTCTAAAACCCACCGAAGCCTCACAAACTGCCCTACAATCCATGTGATTACTAAGTATTCAGCTTCATTTTCCCCAAATAAATAAACAGACACAATTTTATATGCAAATACTGTAAAAAAAAAAAAAAACACTGGCCAATGTGTGGAGGCAAAAACCAAACACCTGCACAAACTGCATTCAGAGCAGCAGAGCAACACTGTGGTCAGTTGCTGTGGTGCTGAGTCACAAGTGATTACAACAAGCACAAGTCATTTATCATGATCGTAGCCTCCACCGCATCCATCACTGAACAGACGACAACGTTTAGAATTTGTTTCTCTTACTTTGAATTGCAGGCCTTTGCACAGAAAACCGACACAAACAATGCTCTCTTTGAATTTGATATCTTTTGGAATTTCACACACAGGCATCTGAACACGCTCACACCTGCACAGAAAGAAGTGCGTACTTATGCACAACATCCAATCAGAATCCACGCAAGTTCCTGTTTCTTTTTACACATGCATGTGGTTGCATTTCAACTTGGTGAGGCTCCAAATTTGATATAAATTTGAATATTTTCATATTTTCCACCACATGACATTACAAACTACTGCTCCATGGTTTGTGGCCTCCAGCCAACCAGTCAGGTAGTTTACATCCATGTCTTTCCAGACTTGTGCCCAATTAGAAGGGCTCTCTGGGAGTGCATATAACCACAGAGGCTAACAAACCTCTCCCACCTTCATCCAGATCTACTCTGAAACTTAATGGAAATCAATTAAATAATTGTTTGAGTAATTCACAGACAGCAATAAAACCCTAACTGCTGTGGAGGGAGTAATGAAGGGAAGAGATATTGAAATTCCAGATTGAGATGGACAGACAACCAGGAGTTAGTCCATACATCTCCCAGCCGAGGACAATAAGTCTGGGGGCACATTTCACTAAAATTGTCTGATCCAGGTTGAGGCCCATCATTGACTTTGGCCGACTCGTGTTACAAACCTAACTGTGCTTCTTATTCGAGTGATTATTTGTTTGAAACCAGATGGGAAATCTGGAATGTGTGTTTTAAAAAAAAACACATCTTCATTCTGGATCTGAATAAGCCAGGAAAAGAGCCTGAAAACAAGTCTGGGCCTCACTTCATCAATATTTAATTTGTGCATATCTGAAGCAAGCAGGGCTTTTGATTATGTATGGAGTACATACTTTTACAATCAAAGTCAGGAAAGAAGACACGTACACAACCATGCACGGTAGATGAAGCGTGCTCACCACATCTGCTGACCAACGGCTTATCCTTAACAAACTCCAGCACCATCACCTGTTCTACTTTCTTATCATTCATTATTCAAATTCATGAATAATCCTGGCCTGTGCCAGAAGAATATATCCTATATTTCATCTATAGCACGTTTCCTGGATTCATACTGTGATGTTGTGCACAAGAGAGAACAGAACGAATACAAAAACATAAACTGTTTTATTTTTTAATTATCAACCGTATATCTGAACTAGATTGATAAAAGAACAGAATATTTAAACATGTCTTTCATTCTGTGGTTTAATTTGAAGTATTGCATCTTTCTGAGTCATCAGAAATAAAAAATACTGCACATACCTAGTTTAAAGCAGCACCAATCAATGTTTTCATATAAACAGTAAGTCAATATGAAATCCACAGAGAATTATAACCCAGTTTTGCAGACGTCCCTTTTTACATCTTTCAACTGTTCTTTTTTGGTGTTAAAGTGTTAGCGGTGGGTGTTTAATGTCAGCCAGACAACAATTTGAATAATGTCCATCAACGGCTTATAGATTGAGTGTTAAAAATCTTTAGTAGGAGTAACTGCTGTGTATTTCTATTTGTGTTAAGTTCCTGTCTCTGCCCAGAAACAAACCCTGGATGTGAAATCTCCACATTTCTATTCCATGTTTTCACATCAACCTGAAAGACATGCTGGAATCTGTCTGAACGCCCCTGCAGAAATGATCATAATTATCATGGTGGAACTGAGAAAGCATAATGTTTGACCACTGTTTTAATAGAAGGCTGAAATTACACCACCTGGCTGGCAGCAATACAACACCGCCTGCACCCATTCACGCACACACACACAAAGCAGTCTAAATTATTGACTACAGTGTTCCATCGATGGGAGCGATGCCAGCAGGTTTTGATGTTAAGTGGAAAGATGTTAGCGTTGGCCGAGCTTTGAACTCAACTTAAACTCTGGATGTGCTGTTACTCGAAATCTCACGTGTTCACATGTACCATCAAATGTCTTGTTTCAACATCAAAACATCAATTCAAGGAGCTCAACAGGTACATAACTGCAGTGTCAGTAAAATGGGTGTTTCGAAAAAACAGAGCAGCGTACATCGAGGATCATGAGCTTCGTATAGTCCATTACAATGTGTACAACAATGAAAAAGATTTCCCTGCATTATTGAAGGTAACATCTTTGCATACGCATGCAAAATGGGGTTTCTAAATCAAGGCTGGTAAGTTATGGTGAGCAGGCATTTGCCATCAGGGCTCCGGGGAACTGTTATTCCTTGTCTAAGGACATTAGACTATAAAGCACTCTGTTACCTTGTCTAGAAAAGGCCTATAAAGGTTTATTATAATTTGTTTGAAATTACATTATTGTTCTTCACTTGCTACTCACTATCCAATTGATTCCACTCATGTAATGTGAGTAACCATGGAAGAGGTATAAAACTATGTTCAGTTGAGTTGTGCACATGTGCAGCTCAGCAGTTCAGGAAAAGCACCAGGCGTTGGTATAGTTGCGTGTTGGGTGGTGATGGGTGGATCCTCCCATCATGTTCTGAGACAATGCTGTAGACAAAGACTATGATGTTCTAAGACATAATGGATATTACTCAGCACGAGCCAGTGGTATCCCTGGTCATTTTGATTGGTGCAATTGCTCTAGTGAAGGATAGAGTTTGGCACCATGAGTGAAATTACATGTGCGGTCAGCAAGCCTCAAGGTAGGTGTATTAATTAGTCTCAGAGTGAAACCGCTGCATCTTTGGGTTAAAGGAAGTCAACTGAGGGGGTTTAGGACCCTAATTAGGATGCCACCTGGAAGCCCGTCTGTTTAGATATTCCTGGCACATCGGACTGGTTGGAGGCCAACTTTGGGCCATATCCAGGAGTTTTATATTCCATGCGGCCTGAGAATGCCTTGGGATCCCCTATGAGGACCTGGGGAAAGTAGCTAGTGAGAAGGGCGTCTGTTCTACTTTGCTAAAGGCTATAAGGTACGCTTGAAACTGACTATGTCTAAAGGCTCACGTCTGTTCCAAATATTTAAAACTTGAATAGAATCAAAAGAGCGACACATCAATCATACAAACAGAGCTAACGCTGCATACTTTCAGATGTCTCGCAAGCAATCACGGCATTCTACTGGGTTGTGCAGACAGCTGATGGAAATTGTTTTGTGAAAAATGAAAAAAGAGGGCCTTAGGGGGTGGAGTTAAAATCCTTTTACGCTTCAATGGCCAAATCGCTGCCTGAAGTGGATTCCTTGGTGGATTGTCAGTTTGGGAAACTTAGCATCAACGTTAAAACACATTAACCCTGAGTCACACGTAAGGTTCAAAAGGACAGACTGTCAATCTCATAATTTCATCAGGTCAAAAGGCTAAAAATGGATAAACCTTTCAAGGCAATTAAACGATTGAGTAGAAGTGAAATGCAAAGACATAAATTAGCAAAAAATTTTCAAAAATATGAACGTAGCTATGAGCCTGATTCTGAAAAGTTAAAACAAATATAAACATATAATAGTGTTGGAAAGGTTTTGGAGGAATGAGGTTTCAGATCAAGTTTAACCATCTGACAAGAACTCGGAAATTTGTTTCTAAGGAAAATCCAAGTGACAAAAAAGAGACGCAAATGTGAAATATAAAAAACTAATAATTGATCTACTTGAGACACATGAAACCAAAACTAATGACTACAGACAGAGTAATTACTGTGTGTGTTATTTCCTGTTGGCACATGCCTGAGACAGGTATCTGAATTCAAGGCGGCACAGCCTTCATCTCCCGCCATTCTATACGCCTCGTTTTTCTCTCCTCCTTTTCTTCCACTCCATTTCTTCCTTTTTCTTACTACCTCTGCTCTCTGTTCAAAACCAAATGCATAAAACCAGAGTAGCGCAGGATGGGAGCAAATACAATGAGATGAAACAAGAGGAGGGGGAGGATTTGAGGAGTGACGGGAGGAGTTGGAAAAGACACGCGAAAGAGAGAGGAGGAGAAAGGAGGTGCGGAACAAGGGAGTGCAAGCGAGGACGCTGTCCTTACAACACCTCGCTGCTTCTGCAAAACTCTTCCTTGGAAGAAATACAAAAGCAGCACACTTTCAATATGCAGACACACACACACTCTTGCAGACATGCATTCACACAGATTCATGACATCTGAATGCAGACACCCACGTAAACAGAAACTGATGAATGGCTCGGGACAAAAGAGAGAGGTTTAACAGAAGGAGAGAGCAGAGGTGAGGTCAAACGTATACATTTCTTAACAAATACGAACGCCTGGAAAGAACATGCTCTGTTTTATGATTTTTAGAAATCCATGAATGCATGTTTTATAACATGGGTGGTCCAGGCTGGTATCAGTCCAGCTAGCTTGGCATTCTCGACTGCCACGCTACACACTTCTCCTCTCCCCTGACACACACATTAACACACTTTCTCATAGTCTGTCCAGTTGGCCTCACTGTGCAGCCATTTCTTGGTTGTGTTGCCAGAGACGCACGGTCATTTCCTGGACTCCTTTCCCCTGTCAGCTCGGCTTTAAAGAGGCTTAGCTACCGACCAAACAAAGAAAGCAGGTCACCGACACATCCTTTCAGACGAGAGTAAACTGAGCGAGGAGCAGACTGAGCTGCACCTGAGCCTGATGGAATAAACCAGAATGTGTTAGAAAAAACGATTTCTACCACATTGTAGAAAAAGTAAAGCTAAGAAAGATTAATCTAACTAAAGGACACCGGTTTACAGAAAACCTATTCTTTTTTAGGTCCTCAAACATTTGTTGATTACTTCTTATTGCATGTCTTCCCCTCTCTCTCTCCACCTTTCACACTTACATTCTGTCCCCCCCAAAAAAAATTCAACAGAAAAATAAAAATTTTAATCTACAAATGTTTATTTGTTATATGTTTTGATTTCACAAACACTGAAATCTTGAATTGTACAATTTAAGTAATAGAAAGGTGTTATAAAACTTTTCATTGGTATTTTAGAATAAGGCCAGAAACAACCCGGACTCTGCTGTGAAGAGTCTCTACTCTAATGCTGAAAACAGATCGAGCTTGCCTGAGTTTATTTTGTTGCCTAGGAGCCACATGTGAAGAATCCAGTGCACTGAAATGATTTTGGCAAACTGTTCTCAAGCCAGATGAATGTGAATTATGAAGAGATTATTCATCCTGAATCAATACACCCCACCCATCAGGTGTTGGTATGAAATAAAGGAACGTTTATGCAGCTGCTGTCTGAAAAAACAACAACTCCATCCACTTAGTTTTATCACGTTATCACTTTAAGATCTACTCTGCAGGCTGTTACTCTTCATGTGGAATTTGAATCTCATAAATATTTCATGAAAACACAACACGCAGCAGGTCAGCGACACGCTGTGTGTCACACACAACATAAAGCCGTGCTGTCGGGGGGGCTCCACCAGAGCAAGTACACAGAGGCATCCTCACAGCACAGTGGGTTTGCTGGTATCTCAGCAGGTTAAGGTCTATTTACAACTTGCAACTGGTTTAACAGCAAGCCGTGACCTCAATCACACGATGAGTCATATGATGTTCTCATTCTCCAGCTTAGGAGGCATCTTCAAACAGATTCATTCAGAGAGGAAATAGAAACCATAGTTACATAAAAAGGGAATCCATATTTAATCCAATTCATAAACTCAATATATAAACATGACTTTACCCATGAGAATTTCAGCTTAAATTAATACCAAACCACAGGATTCAGCGACCCACCAGTTTGTTGTAGCAACATCTGCACTCCATGTAAACCTTATGATCTATTTAATTCAGTCTAATCAGCGGAATCCTCTGTGGCTTTAGAATCACAGCTTGCAGTGTCTTCAGTGGGAATCAAACAAACCTCAAACTGCAGGAGGGTTAGTCGTGTGTCCTACCAGCTACAATCACAGCATAGTGGCAAATAAGACGTTTAAAAAAAGGTGAAAACTCACTGGCAGCTTTGATGAAGCTCCTCTGGTACTGGTAGGTCATGAGAGGCGCGGGCAGCACCCTGCGGACACAGAGGACGGAGATGTCTCAGGTTAGTAAACATAGTGAATGAACACCATTCTTCCTCGTGTCTTTTCAATTTTTCCTCCAACGTGCACAGCTGGACATCAGTTTATCGCTGCTGCCTGAGGAGCGTAATGGCTCCTGCTGCTCCTCAACGACACCTGACCTGAGGTCCTGAAGCCGCCAGTGTGTCCATTTGTGTACCGACGTGTATGTGAGTGGTGCATGGAGTAAATGTGTTGCAGTAAATTGAGCACAGCTTGAGCACCGACACGCCTCTCTCTCCCTTCATGTATTTCTCAATCCGCTTAGCTGCCCATTGCCGACCCTCCACAGCTCTGATCCCTCCATTAACTACCATCAATTTAAAAATTACATATATAGCAAATAGTGTATGAATTAATGGGGAAAATCAAGAATTGATTATGCTGAATCCAGGCCCCATATGCATTTATTCTGCACATGAGACTGAAAGCAGCTTTATGCATGTATTCAAGAACTATGAGTGAAAGGAGCAGAAAAGTACAGTAATGAGAGGAATAATTCAAAGTCCTTTCATTCACCGTGGGGATTAAAATGTACTCTCATTCTTTGAATAGTCATATACAATTTAAAGACCTCCATCTGAGTAATAAATGGGGAAATTATGATAATAACTATAGAGAATGTAGTACATTACTGTTCTAATTATATTTGACAATTGTCTTGAACATTCTTCATATGTTCATTTGAGCCTTTTCACACAAACCTGAGGTAGTGCTTGATTGCACTTGTGATCGTCTTTATCTCCCACTCTTGGTTTTCCAGCTCCACGTCAGCACACGTCTTTGGATCTGATGGGCATACAATATGAAGATACAAAGAGAGACATTTAATTGAGGGGGAGGAAATAGATTTTAGCTTCAGTTTGGACTTAAATGTGTTTGTTTCTGTGTTTACCCATAGCGAAGCCCAGTAGTTTTTGTACCCTGGAGTTGACACCAACGATCCTGTACAGGCCCTGATCATTGATACCTAGAGGGAGAAAAGGAAAGAACCTCCTGTTTTTATTCTTGGAAATTTTAAAGCGACCAGAATAGATTATCAATTTCCTTACTTTCTTAATTATACAGGTTGCTATACACTGTTTTTGAAATGACTAAAGATTGAGGTGGCATTCAGCTGCAAAGGAAATGTTATAATAAGCAGTTAAATCATCCAATTACACAAAACCTACAATTTGCATTTAATGAGGGTATATTATATTATACTATATTATTTTAGTAAAATAAAGAAAATGTTAGCATTTAAGTACATGTGCATTTTCCTGAATTTATCAACATCCATTATTTTGTCCCCATTCTATTTCCATACATGTCCTCCTCGTGTAAAGAGTAATCGTGGCAGCTGAATAAGAACACGAACATCGTTATATTCCATCAAAATGTAAATGTTTCTGCCAAGTGATGGAAGAGTCAGAGCGTGTATAGCAATGGATTGGTGCAGCACATGAAGGGAGAAGGTAATGCTCCTGCACATGTGGACCTTTGCTGTGACATTTCAGAAGAATGACACTGGAGAGGGGACTTCCTGGTGCGTCCGATGACAACATACTCAGAAGGTGAAGGGTTTAAAAACCTGCAGGTGACCTCTGACACCTGTCATTTCAAAGCAGCCTTTAGCAACAGCTTCTGTGATACATCTTAGTGTATTGAAATGTATTATTTTTATACATGTCTATGTATTTACACGTTCAGAGTCTCTCGAGATTTTGAACAGTTAGTTTTTATGAGAAGGGATAAGTATCAGCTGTACATACTATTACATACATACTATTACAACTACTATTCTGCCACCGACAGTGGGTTTCAGTTGCTATAGCAACTTCTAGTACAGCTCTAGAGGTGCTCAACGGATATGGCCACAATTTTATCAGATCTGGGTCCAAGCAAATACTGACATCCTTTTTATAATGTATTATTAGAAAGTTAATAATCATTACTGCATTTAGGGACAGTTATCACACATTCATCTGCAATCATTTTCTTGATTAATCACTTGAACAATAAAATAGAAAACAAAATGTATTTAGAATATCCTCAAATCCAGAGACGATATTTTCAATTAACTTCTTTTGACTTGCAAACAATCAAAAGCGCAAAAAAGGATGAATCCGTTTTTCTTCACGTTTGATTTTCCTGCAGGTTCACTTGATGTATTTGGGAGTAATTAGGAAAACACTAAGTAAATAGAGTAAGAAGAAAATATTCAGAGAGGTCGGCTGATATCATAGTGTCCAATTCTAGCCGACAGCTGCTGATGGTTCAGACAGCACATGCACCACAGTGTTGCTATATTAGACAAAGATCTCTCAAGTGCAGCGTATCATACATAAGAAGCAGGAAATCCACAGAATCTGATGTAACATCGTACCTCGTGTCTCCACTGCATAGATGAATTTTTTCATCACGTTAAACCCAGTGACATCCAGCTGGGCCACTGACGGGAAGAGGGAGAGGAACAGAGCAGGTGTGAGCCGTCGCAGTGAAATGTGTCAGGGTCAGAGGGAAAAAATGCTTTTCATTTACATTTGCTTTGCGAAAACAGGATAATCATCTAATATTAAATGGTGAGAATAAATAATTGAAATGATCTGCACTGAATTTACATTTTAGACTTCAGATTTATTCTCTGGATCGCACATAAAAGCACAACAGAGTATTTTTTATATAGAGAAGTTAATGAATCACTTAAAGCTACTTACGGCCTTCAGCCTGGTTGTCTCTGTTCAGATTGTAAACCTGCAAACAAAAAGAAAAAACAACTTCTTCAGCTAATTTACAGAGAAGCCTGATGACAGAACAAAGAATTGTTTCAGATATTCTTCTACATCTATCAATTAGGACTTTGAATGAAAGTTAACGCTGCTTATTCCACTGAAAATGTCAATACAATAACTAAGATTGATTCACAGAAGATTGTAAAACTCTGCAACAGAACACGGTAAATGGACTGTATATATGTTTATCATTTCTAGTCTTATTGACCACACAGTTCAAGTTGCATTCACCCATTTACACACACATCCGTATATTACTCACTGATATAAACATGGGCAATTAAGGGTTCAGTGTCTTGCCCAAGGATACTTCGCATACAGACTGGAGGAGGCAGAGACCGAACCACCAACCTTCTTGTTAGAAGAAGACCTACTTTACCTCTTGAGACCCAGCCGCACTAATATCCACTGGCATACAGCCATTATCACATACATAATACATTTACATGGGTTACAATCTATGTTTATAAGATTCTGTAGAAAATAAAGAAGTGATGAATTTCTCTGGATGACTGTGTTCAAGCTCAAAGCCTCTGGTGCCGTTGTGTGGCCTTGTACCTTGAACATCAAGGTGAAGCATCCACACAACAGAGAACAATAAAACGTAGGCAAGTCCTTAAGAGGAAAATATCAAAATCTCTTTGCTTTATTATCACAGACGATCCGAGCGCACCGCTGCCTGCTCCAGCTTGTGTTGTGTTAACGGATGCAGTTTACCTTTACCTCGTTTGAATACCAACGTGACAAGTGTTGGGACATGATCAAAATGATAGTGTGGAAAGCAACACTCACATTTTCGGCCTCAGGGCGAAAGAGATGTATAATTAAAAGGCATTTTCCAAGTGTCAGGGAGACTGGCTTAAAGTCACCTATCCTATTAGGAACTAATAGCATTCATTATGTCTGTGGTAATGGCTCCGGGCCGGTGGTTACCAAACTCTTCAGGCTTGTGACCCTACACGTGATCCCACTTGACTTTACCTGTGACCTCTCACCCTGGATTGTGCACTCTTCAATCAACCCAGTAAGCAGCTTCACGTAAAACTAATTTCCCCTTCTAACCATATGATTGCCTCATTGTTAGACACTTAAGGTAGTAAATTATCCAGTATTTCACAGGAAAAAAGATTATTGGAAAACTTCTGCATTTCTCCTCCCTGTCGAACCTTTTAATCAGAGAGTGCGGCTTTGTGATATATCAAATGTTGTGAGGGAGGAACGCTGCTGACGCCACACAGTTGAAAAAAAAATAGTGTTGATATTGGAGCTCTTGCTTTACTTAGCAAACATATTGTACCTCTGTGTCTGCCTTTATGTATTGTTTCACCACATAAGAACAGACCGGTAACCATAGTAACCTACCGGTTCTCTCCCATCCATGGCCTCCATCCACAGCCTCCGGTCCTCTTCTGAAAGAGCCTGCATGGTGATCACTCCCGGCCTTCGCATGCACACAAAAACACACACACATACAAACGCACAAGCCAAAACAATTGCTTATTGAATATTGAGGTCAGTGGCCAACGTTGTCTACTAAGTAGATGCAAATACAGTGAGTATACAGAGTGCAGCAACGCCTGTAAAACAAACTACAGCTGTAATCGTAGGATCACACTTTAAACAAAGAGCTTCTCAGAATTCCGTTTGGAGTTTTTCCAACAAACGAGTTGAAAAAAATCGGTACAATGCATTTCTTATAAAACGCTTGTCCTCCAGAATCGGTGAAAGGATCTGTGTCCGTATCGAAACCTCATTCAAAAAGCAAAGCTTATTCATGCATGGGTGCCTGACGTATGACTACAATATCACTTTTCACCAAAACAGATGATCAACTGCTTTGTTTCTCCATAAAAGGATGAAAAAGGACCAAGAGCTCAGCTTATGAATAAAACAACCGAATGGGGAGTTGTTTGAGTAAGAAACTAAGAGTAACTATGATATATGATCCTGATAAATGCACAAGCATGCACACACACACACACACACGCACACTCACACCAGTCTACACAGTGTCTTTCGGTCATGTTTCCTCTGCAGAACATTCATCCAAACACAAACAGTTATGAGTGTACAGCCACATTCTACAAATGCAAATTAGTATAAACCTTGAAATCCCTTAATGTGCTTATACTAGTCTATACAACAACAATAACACAAGAAGAAATGAATAAAAAAGAAGAAGAGGCATGTGGGAACAGGAAAAAAAGGATGGGGGGGATGACAAGGTGAGGTTGTTTCGATGGAGGAGGTCTGGGGCTGAAGAACAGCAGGCAGAGAGGGAGGAGAGTAAAAAGAGGAGATAGAAGAGGAAGAGGGGGAGGAGAGGGGAGTAGGAAGAAAAACACTGCAGGGGGCAAAGCTTGAGAGGAAGACCAGCAGCCACACTGTCCGGTCCCCAGGTCGAACTCAACTGAACAGCACCCCCGTGTGCATCCTACCTGTAATTACACCTTGTAAAACACTGCTTGTGTCTTCTTCTTACTGGTAAGAAATAAAACTTCCTAAAAGTCTTCATCCCAGGTACGGTATGTGAGTAAGTAGATTTAATTAGATTCTTAATTTATAAATCAAAGAGCATATTGCCAAAGTTGTACCAGCCCTGATTTTACAGTTTTGGAAAACTGTAAATAAATGAATAATAGGACCTTTAAAGTACAGTAAAGTTTGGATTTTGCATTACACTGATTAATAAAGACACGATTTGTACCTTGACCAGAAATGTAATGCGTCGTCTTGATAAGAAGTTGAGTGGGAAAAATGTGAAAAGGAACCAGGTGGAAGTGGGTGAAAGGAAGATCGGTCACTGACCTGTCCACAGACTCCACATCAAAACAAAACCTCTTTTCTATGGAGTCTGACTTCCTCCTGGTGCAGGACTTGAGGATGAAGCTCTCCTCTTCTCCCTGAGAGAATAAGAGGGGGGAAGAGAAAAGCATCATGGGACACAGTACTAGTAGTGTGAGACATGCAAAATCTTGAACCGGCAGAACAGATGACAGTCTGGAATGAGGACTGAGGTTTTCTTCTGACAAATCGGAGAACATAAATATTTTTATAATCAGTTTTGTCACAATAATGACTCGCTCAGAATTTGATCCAACACATCCATGGTGGAAATGCTGTGTTTACACCACCCTTTATTCAATATTATTCATGTTCTCTAACTTATGTTTAAAGATACCACGTGTTAAAGCACAGCCAGAATCCAAACAGTACATGCAAACCATTTTATGCATGTGTGATTCTTTGGGATCAGTATGTCGCTGTGCTTGCTCTGTTTATCTTACCTGTGTTATTGAGTTGGAGTTGAGTGTTTTCTACTTTTACTTTGAGCCTAGTTACTGCAATGACGCAAAATGCTCCGTGGCAACTAGCAGGAAACAGGCCTGAGCTTGCGTTACGCAGAACGTAGGTGGGAGTGAAAAGAGACACAGAAGCACTTTGAGACAATGAAGCTGCGCTCTCGTCTTATAAGGCGGCTGTCGTGGAATAAATTGGCCTCTGTCCTAACACTAGTATCTCCCTGCGTGACGGTGCACTGGTGTGGATCATGTGTCAAATTTGCTCTTTGTCTTGTTACTGAACGACTGAGATAAAACCTTACTTCTACACTCCCCTGCTGTCAACTATCTCTTGACAGCACGTCATGTGTTGGAGATAATAAAAAAAAAATAAACCCAAGCACACACAGTGGTGAGAGCTGTGCTCAGCAGTGGGCAGAGTGTGACTGAGAGCTGGAGAGCAGGCAGAGGGAGGTACAGGGTGAGAACATACCGCAAATGAGACAACATGGTGAGTCTGTATAGGCTGAAAAGAAACTTGTGTGTGTGTGTGTGTGTGTATGTGTGTGTGTGTTTGTGGGTCTGAGCATGTGGAACTCCTGTGTGCATGTGACTGTTTATGTTTCTGACTTTGTAAAAACTGTCTTTTCTAACAGAGGGAAACAAAGAAAGCAGGAGAGAAGCATATCTTGGTTGTCAGTGTGAGGAACGCTCTACGTACAGGTGTGAACCATAGACGTGGACCACATGACTAGTCAAAAGTGAAGCCAAAGCATTTGATTGCCCCCTGGTGGCTGGCTGCCGTAGTGGTCATAACCCCTGAGTCCTCCATGTTAGTGGATTAGGCATGGACCAAACCAAAAAACTTTCTCAAAGATGGTTTCTGGTTTTTTTTGGTAGTTGTAGATATAAATGTTTGTATAAATATTTGTTTTGAGGGTTTTACTTCATTTTTTGATGATATAAAAACGGGGTGAAAGTCACGATTGATAGTTGAGACTGAAAAGCGATCGGTCGAGCATGTGAATCGCTCTACTCCACTTGCTCTATGGCGTAGGATGGTAGTTTTCATTTACGGAATATTTTAGCTTCAATTCTGGATTATGGGAGGTAGAAGAGACGCCTTGAGAGATTTGAGATCTAATAACGTGGTCAAGCTGTCACAGGAGCTGACACATTCAGGACGCTTGTTAATACCAAGTGTGAACAGTGTATTTACATGTATCTGCACATTTGATTGTCCCGAGCTACTCACCATTTTCCCTACTGATTTAGGGTCAAACAGAACCATGGTCACCCTCTTGGGCTCCCGATGGTACGTACAGTAGTACTTCACCCAGGTAGATACAAATGAGCCTGAGGGAAAGAGAGAAATAAATGGAGAAAAGGTTAAAACCAAAAACAACACACAAGAAGACAGGAATAAGGGGAAAAGACAGAAAAACAAAATCAGAGGCAGTAGGAGACTAGGATTTCAAATAAAGAGTCTTAGTAGAAAACAGTGGCTGTCACGGCTCCATCAGGTCACATGGCTTTGTCAACTGTCGTTTCATCATTGTTTTATTTGTTCTGCTGCTCTGTTGATGCGTGTGGGAGAAAAACATGCCACTAACACGCATGTACGGTACCAAGATTCAGGAACGGAGCCTGTTTCCATGGCACTGACACACTGCAAATTGTTGCTCAAATACATCCTTTCTGTAAGATGTGATACATTTATATACACACGCAGATACATACGCTTCTCCTGTACAAAGAGGTATCCTTCCATGGTGTGCTGGCTGACACTCTTGTGATCGTGTGGATTCTCCTTCATCTTCCTCATCAGACACTCCACCTCTGACCGTGTGCTCTCAAAGCGGTTCCTCGTCTGCGCAAACACAAGCACAGGGAGGCACACGCCTTAGGCCTTTCATCGAATGTTGTGATCCTGAGATAAAGCTCAACTTTCAACAACAGCAGAAGCTGCACCTATCAATTTTTCTGCAGAACAAGAGGCAGAGAAAAAGCTCTATAAGAGCAGAATGAAGCAGAAATTCTCTGCACTATAAATCCTAAATATTTGAAGTTTTTCGGTTTCTGATTATCATTCTTTATCTCCGCCAAGGAGAAAATGTTTTCGCCCCTCTTCTTTGTTTGTGTGTCTGTGAGCAGAATTACACAAAAACTAACCAACCCATTTTCATCGATTTTTTCATTGAGTCTCCAATACTATTTCCAGATGAGCAACTGTGACCTTTGATTTCCTCTCAGTTAGTGACAGCTTCACATTTAGATTATTATTTTCTCTGAGGCATCTTCTTGAATTACACCTTTTTAAAACAGCTTGCACTGCACTAATGACTGAAATGAACCCCCTTCACAACTTTAAACAGATTTGGAGGAGACTGACTTTTCATTGCTGGACAAACAAAACCTTATTAAGTTTGCAACCTAAATCAAAGCAGCAGCTCAGTTGGAGAAAGTGGAGACACTTTAGATCTTGGTGTGTGTGTGTGTGTGTGTGTGTGTGTGTGTGTGTGTGTGCGTCTTACATTCTGTATGCTGATGGTGAGATCAGTCTTGAAGTGATTGAAGTCCTTTGCCAGCTCGTAACCGTGGTGATAGTAGGTGAACAGGCCTTGGAGAAATGCCAACAGCTGAGGGAGACAAAATGAAAACAAAGTGAGGACAGTGAAGGAAGAGGAGGAGGAGGAGGGAGTGATAAAACTGATACGAAGGAGGGTGAGATAAAGAGAGGACCAGAAGGTAGATGAGGAGGTAATGGAAGCAGATGTGTGAGAAGAGGAGGAGGAAAGAATAAAATAATGATAACAAAAGACAATAGTGAAATAGACCTTCTTAATACTTTCCCCACTTAACTTAAATTGAGGTTTGTTTTGTGTATGTGGGACAAATTGTCTCTATTTCCGCAGGGGTAACCGCTGAGTTACCCTCGGGCAACTCTGCACCTGAAACTTCCAAACGTCTGTTTGCCAGCAACAGAATAACTGACTTCAGACAGCAGCTGCTGGGTGTGGATATCTCAGAGTCAGCGACTGTGCTGGAAAAACAGCAAGTGTGCTCGGCGACTCAAGGGAAAAGTTAAGAAACAAGAGGGAAATGAAGGAGTGTCTCCTTACCGGCTCCACAAAGTCGAACATCTTCCTCTCCTGGACCTCCTGCACCTTGAAGACATACTCCAGAGAAACCTCGTAGAAGTGCTGCCGTACGGTATCGACCTGGTTGTCCGCCTATGACAGGGAAGGGAATTAAGACCAATCAGGTGGAAGAAAAAAAAGACAGGTGTAAACCATGCACTGCATATAAAGATGGAAGACTGTCTTGATCACCCCCTGGTGGCTGGCTGCAGAAGAGGTCATACATCCCACTACCTACCTGTTAGCAGATGGGACTTGGACCAAATCGAAAAGTCAAGGCACACAGTGAATTCACTTTTCCTCAAAGATGTCGTGTGTCATTTGAGTTTATTTAGTATGTTTCTGATAAGTTTGGATTAATGAGTTATTCAATGCTATAAAACATGGGATGAAATGTCATGATTGATATCTGAGATGACCTCATCGGGGCAAGATTGGCAGCCTTTGTGTCTCAGATATTTTGGACTTGATACTGGGAGGAAGCGGAGACATGACGTCCATCTTATTAAGAAGTCTATGGTGTAAACTTAGGCCTCTTACTTCATGTAGATGTGACTCTTTCTTCCGGGCTGAGAGGCTCAGATGTTTCTCCAGCACTGCACAATACTTCTCGGTCTCTTTGTCATACTTCTTCTTGGCTTCCTGTAACAGATTTGGGTGACAGACGATATAATCAAGCCTCATCTCAGCTAATTCGACTCAGAGACATCAGAGGGAACATTTCCGTCATGTTAACAGACAAAACATCTAATCTAATTAATTAACTTTAAACATATTATCATAGACTAATTTGATTAGTGACTACCATCTGTATTCATCGACAGCCCTTGAGTAAAATTGACTTAAGAGCATGTTTGTAGAACAGAGAGTTAAGGTGATCTTTATTTAGAGTGAATTTTGTTTAGCTTTCACATAATATTTTCCCTTTGTCAGGGAGTCCAGTTTAAAATGGTTTCTCCTGGGAGCACAGCTGCTTATAAAACAACAGACTGTTTCACACTGAGAGCTGAGATCACCACCATCAGAGACGGACAGATGGACGAATGATGAACCGGGGACAGATAGAGCAGGGTGTGGCTTTTTTATGACTGCTGGCTTTAAAACTACAGAGAGAAAAAAAACCTGAAAAGCGTCCAAGAAGATCAAGAGAGGAAAGAGCACACAAGGCAGTCGTTTCTTCCCTGAACATGTTCTATCAGCGATTATCAGTCATGTTTGGTTCATTATACTTTAATCTAATTCTAGCCGATGGAAGGAAGAGATGTGGGGATGTAGAGACGGAGGAGGGAAACAAAAGCAGAGACATAAACAGAGGAGGGGCAGGTCAGGGTGGGTCATCCTCTGTCAGAGAGACACTGGGGTGTTATTAACCGAACATCTGCCCTGGCTTGTTAGTGCTATTGCATTTCTTTATCCAAAACTCATGACGTGACCGGATAAGAGCTTCAGGGCGAAGATCAGATTTAAGATTTACTGTAAGAATCTGAATATTTGTGGCTGTAGCAAAAAGCTGTAAATTGAGGTGTACATTTCATGTCATGAAAGTTACAGTTTATTGTGCCACGGAGAATTAGGACCGCGTTCAAGAAAAATATATTCAGATCTTTTCGAGAATAAGGTTAAAATATTCCAAGAAAAAAGTTTTAGCCTACGTTTACGACTTAATTATCTTGATATTCCGACTTTATCCTTGAAATGTATTTTCCTTCAACCTGATGCTCTGTGGAGGCTGGAGGAGGAACCGACAGCAGCTGCAGAAAACATCAGAGCTGATGAACATTCCTCTGAACAACAAGGTCTCTGTTTAAAGTCTGCGTCGTTGAAATACATGCTCATGCCGGAAATTGCTCACTCTGTATCTCCCTCATCGTGGATTTCTTGATATGCTCCTTTTATTTATGCCATATTTACAATGTGATCACCTCAACTGTAATATTGACTGAAACATGCTGTTGTGTGACATTCAAACCGTGAACTACCAACAGAAAGACTCCTACTTCTATTAGACTCTGCTATTAAAGGTATATGTAGTGTGTGCATGTGTGTGTTAATGTTTACTCTAAACCACTGCTCACTTTTCACCAAATTTTATATTAAATATATAGAAGCATTCAAATTGGTTTTCCAGGGTCAGTTCTGTTGTAGTCCAGCAGGTGGAAGTGTTGTCACACTTTGTTAACTCTCCAATGATTTTCTTTTCTTTGTCAGAGGAGTGAAGTTAAAGAAACGTTTGAATGTCCTGCCACCAGACTGACTAATGTTTGACTCCACCGTCACGTGAACGATTACAAGGGAGTCCCACAGGAGCATGACTTCAACCACATCACCTCTTCATGCCTGTTTCTGCACGCAGCAGATGACGTTGGCACTTTTTTATGAACATTCACTTTTTTTTTTACACAGCATCAAAGTTTACAGACAGTAAGAGAAATTTACTGCACTTTATCAGTTACTATGTTCCAGCAGCAGAAGCAGAATCTGCTGAGTCTGTCAGGAGCTTAAACTGAAAAACACTGATGCAGCGAGGAGACGTCAGGTCTCACAGAGTCATCACACTTTAACGTTTCAGCATTAACAAGTTGTAAGCTGTGGTATACATTAAAGGAGGAGAAGATAAGAAATGTTTACACGCCAGTTGATGCTCCTATAAACTTTTTATCCCCCCCTCCCAAGGTAAAAGTTCGGGCACAGGTCAGATCATGTAAAAAACAGCCTGAGCCTGAAATAAATACCTGGGAGGTGATTCAAAAGTTAATAAGGTTATTAAAGGCAAACCATTTTGTATGAGTGGGTTTAATTTACAACTCTTTATTTAAACTCATTCATCAGAAAATCTTCTCACATTGCTTCAGGATAGATTTTTTGATTTAACATACACATGACCTGCACTATTTCCTTTAGTTGAAAGGCTGCTGAATGTTGAATTTAAAAGGAGTTACCTCATCATGCAATGTTTTCTAAAACCTCCTGTCTGCAGCTATTTGAATCGAGTAACTGTATAATACTGTTGCACGTTTTGGACACACATCCATCTCTCTTAAAGGAGAGGCGGTGGACTAGTGGCAGAAACTTGGACTATGGGCAGAAAAGGTCTCTGGTTCGACTCCACGGAGAAACAACAAAAAGACGAACCTGGATTGATCTGTCCAAAAATCCAAGAGGATTCTCCCTACCCTGTCTAGTGCCCCTGAGCAAGGCACCTTACTCCACCAACATCTGCTCCCCGGGCGCCGTACATGGCTGCCCACTGCTCTGTGTGTCCTGCACCAGATGGGTTAAAAGCAGAGGTAAAATTTCCCTCCTTGCATGAGTGTGCTTGTGCATGTCTGTGCATGTGTTTGGGACAAATAAATGTATCTTATTTTTCTCTGTAACTCTCCTGAAACTCCTCTCAGCTCGGCAGCTATGCGTCGAGGTGAACCTGTGGCAGGCGAAGATGACCTAACAGCCCAGATTACCCGTTCACATCTTAATCGGGCCACCGTGTCACAATCAAACAATGAACTGCTATATTGGGATGGATTAGGAGAATATATGCACTGATAACATGTTAAATACTGCATGTATCAGAGGAAACCCTGAAGATACTCCTCCATGTCCTATAGCTAATGACTGCACAGAGCATGTGAAGCATGAGCTGATGTAAGGAGATTACAGAAACATGGCATATTCACTAAATGGGGCAGGAGATTACCCCCAAAACATGACCGGTGTAGTTCTTATCTTGTAAATTAAGGGTGTTGTAAATTTGAGGTCCTCCCTGTCCTACCTACTTTATTTTTTTGGCCAAAGTTCCCATACCGTCCTGTACCCTCAGTCAAGGTAGAAAAGATTCATACTCGCTGAAACACTAAAACAACAGAGCCTTTGCCGTGAGGGAGCCCTGTCATCCGCAGAGACCCCCCAGTGGGAAGCAGTGATTTATGGCAGGATTATGTATTTCTCTAATCTCCTATCCAGGTCATGGAAGTGACGGCACAGACTGTGATACTGGGAGACTTAGTGAAGGAGAAGAGACCTGGACACATTTAACACATATTTTACTGTAGCCTTTCATTACAGGCTTGTTTGAAAGAGAGTTTCTGTCTGAGCAAAGTTATTGTGAGGCTGCACTGGTAAAATAACTAACTTTAGCACCTTAGACTGAGGATTGTAAGGTTTCATCAACACTACTATACAAAGTATTCTATCAGGGAACTGTTTTCAGTAGTTGGTGATATTTTTCATGTTCATTCAACTTATTCCAAAGTATCCTTGCAAAGCTGTGAATGCAGAAACATCAGAGGATGTACTTAATATCGCTGTTCTGTATAATGAGCATTGCTTTGGACCTACAGGAAATACTCTAATTATCTTGGAGGTTCTCATTTGCCAATAGTTTAGAAAAAGGCTGTATGAGCAGTAGATGTGCCGTTTTTAATGGAGCTGCATTAATCCAGTTATTTCAGGGGGCATTACATAAGAGTACAGTAACAAAAAATAAATGAGTAATTGTATCCAGATGTACTGGATATTAAAACAATGAAGACACTCTCCTGTAAATGAAACTCTGATAAATTGCAGAACAATGTCGACCAGGTGGGGAGTGTTTCTGAGACAGGAAATGGTTTCACCTGCAGTGCTTCACCCAGTGAGATCTGAAGTCTCACAGGAAATCTAACTGTCGTCATTATAAAACAAAGTTGAATCACACCTGAGGCTTTTTGTCTCTGTCACTGTATTGCAGTAAAATTCACGAACAAATATAGATTATTTTCAACTAAAATTAATCAATTTATGTTTTAGGTGGACGCTGTGTCCACCAGTTAACAGCTGCAGAACTACAACATAATATTATTGATGTACTTGTGTTTCACTGCCACCGGACACGTGTTAATACTGGTGCATAGCACACGTGAACGGTCATCATCACTGTGGCTGTACAATGTCGTTCACTTGCCTTGGCTGCGCTGATCTGTTCTTTCCTGAACCGCTCCAGAGGCATAATCAGAACATCGCTGGCGTTCTCGATCTGGAGAAACAAACGTATTATAGACATTATTTACATATACTGTGTTGCTGACACGTATATACATAAATTAGCTGATTCACTGACTAATGAAAAGCTTAATTCTGGAAAAACTCAGTTATTACAAGCCTATTAGATCCCTGACAATTTGTGATCTCACTCACCATCCGTGTCCTCTCATCCTCCAGGTTCTGCAGAACTGATGAAAACTCCTGGAGCGACTTGGCTGAGGGCAGACACATCAACAGGCAGGGGGGAAAAACGAGAACGACAAATTAAAAACAAGACACAATTGGAAAGAAAAGAGAAAATGATGGTGAAAGACACACAAGTACAAACAGAAACAGAGGGTGTGTTTGAAGCGAGTTGGCATGAGCAGACGTGATGAGGGCGCCTTTGTTTCTGTTCTTGGACCTTTTAGAAACGTTTCTAAAGTCATGACACATCAGATTGATTAACTGGAAATAAAACCTCAATTCAGAGGGTTCGTTTCTAAGGTGCTCTCAAAGTGAGCACAGCCCGGCTGCATTGTTTTGGGCCAAAGTTTCAATTTCAGTTGCCTCTGTCCCTGTCCAGCACTAGACACACACACACACACACACACAGTTAGCATGTTTAATCCTTAATCATTATATGGCGAACGCACGCACACACAAACACACACACACACACACATAGTTAGCATGTTTAATCCTTAATCATAATATGGGGAACACACGCACACAAACACACACACACAGCTCCTCGAAATTAAGCTTAAGCTGTAGGATTTGGATCTTGGAAGTTGGATCCAACTATAAAGGAGGGATCTGTGCAGGAATGCATTAAAAAGCAACACAACCTTTTAATGAAGCTTATAAATGCAGTCAAACCTTTTAGCACAATCGCACAAAATCAATCACAGTGGATATAATGAGACGCTGAACCAATAAAAATAACAAACTGTTTTTGGCCATTTTTATATAACTTTGTAAAGACCAATTACTTTTCAAACCTTTTCAGTTTAGGGTGTAACAATCATTGTACGGCAGAGAAGACGTCAGTTTGACACGTGAATGAAAAGACTATCCTACAAAACAAACAGCCGTGGTGCAGCCCGGTCGAGCAGTAAGCTGTTCAGGAAAGATAGTTGAGGCAAGTTAAACAACAGTGGTGGGTGGGTGAGGTCAGTTTGAGAGCCGCGGCCTGCAGAGATAGGGCCAGGAGAGGGTGGGGCGGCCGCCGCATGTTTCACAGCAGAGCGCTGCAAAGCCTGGATGAGTTCATGGAATGACTGTTCTCATGTAGACCAATACTACATTATTGATATTGTACTGAACATTACCAGATACAAATGACTTCGGCCCACTCTCTACTAGCACCATACTGCAATGTTCACAGTGTATATGTGGAATTTTAACAGTTTTTAAATGGGCATCACCTTCTACCCAACATCCCTAAGTATAATTATTTATCTGTATGTGATAATCTATTTATCTACCTTTAAACTTTGAGGATATAAATGTGAGTTTTCTGTTTTTTTTGTATCCTTTTCCTTATTTGCTCCTCGTCAGGCAACAAAAAGGCCTGGCAGAGAAGATTACACTTTCATACGATTTCCATCAAACATAAATCTTTGATACTAAAAAAAGACCCAGAACTGACTCAGCAGAGGGATCATTTGAGCTTCTATCGGAAGAAAACCAAGCTGCTCTTTATATCGCAGCTGATACGACTGTTTCTATTTTGGTGACTATAAATGGAAATGTGCTGTCTCCAGATTTATTGAGGAGCTTTCAACTGCCCGGATCAGATTCCATATCGGCGAGCTCACCTATGCAAATCTCATCGTCCGTCTCCGCGTCTCCAATACACTGGAATTTAAACTCGTTGAGAGAGCCGGCAAACTTCCTCTTGGCCGTCGACAGACCTGAGAGAAAAGAGAGAAGATGTTAGAGGTTTAGAAGTGTTGACCAGCTTGGACACTAGGGAGGAAGAAAAAACCTTATTCACCCACTCACTGTAAAACATCACATTAATACTCTCACTTCATTCCTACCACCATGTCCCAGAAAACCAATCTTTGATTCGCTTTTTTATGCAGTTACTGAAGGTGGGAGTAAGTGGAAAAAGCCTAAATGTAGACTGGGGATACTGTGAGTGGATCCCAAGTGGTGTTAGTGATGAAGGTTGACAGCTACTACGTTTGTGTGCATTTGTGCACCGGCTGTGAAAAGTGCCATTAATCCTGACTCAAGTTGGCCAAGTGAGGCAGTGAAAGGCCCCGGACAGATGGATGGACGTCTTTCAAATAATACATGAGGCGCTAGCAGCTCCTAGGAGACAGCCACTCACAGCGAGTTAAGCTTGCTGGACGTTTTAAGTCAAGGCAGGGTCACCTCCACTACAAAGTTTGAAATAGAGGAAGGACACAGGAGAAGATACTGAGGGAGACAGAGGAACCTCTTTAACTTTCTTAGAAACTAGACACTGAGAAATAAAACAGCACTTGCACAATATCCTGACATTGAATTTTTAAATAATGAACATGTATATTGTCGCCTTTTACAATATAGGTGAAAGTATGATGTGGTCAATCCCAGCAGGAAAATGCCAATCATTCCAGAGAGATGAGGGACAGGAACTACAGCAAATGTGCACAAGCAGCCACGACGGATTTCAGCAGTGTTTTGAAAATATGGATGGAACTCAAAATGAAATCCAGACAAATATGAAGAGAAAGAGACCGAAAACAAGACGAGAGATCAAGAGTCTCACGTGAAAAGACAGATGGGAGTCAGGGAAAGGACGGAGAGGGGTTGAGAGAGCAGACAGATGCAGTGCAATAGGCCATGTTCGTGTAAATACCACATGTTCACCATGCATATCTGTGTGTGTGGACAAAATGTGCATTTGGAAAGATCTGCTCTGTGCTTGCCAGTTGCAGAAATGAAACACAGGCGTTCCAGCTCCTGCATGAGTTGCCAGTAACATACACATGACGGCACACACACAAACACAGTCTTGTAATTCTATCTCCGTGAGGACAGTCATAGGCATACTGCATTTGCCAAACCCTTATCCTTACCTTAACCATCACAACTAAATGCCAAAACTCAACCTGAACCTAATTCTAACCCTAAAACCAAGTCTTAACCCTCAAAAAACCCAATGAAACAGGGATGTCCTCATTTTCCAAAAATATACGATCTATGCTCAAAATACAAGTACACACACATGAACGCACGCACGACTGACTCATGAAAACATTGTAGGATGTCAGTTAGCAATGAGTCACGGTGGCTCTGCTGCATCAAAATAACTAAAGAATGATCAGACCACATTCCAACCTTGAAGATAAACTGTGGTTATACAGTGCCTGTGTCCATTGAAGAAAAAAAGAAACGTTCATTCAATGAAATACATAGCAGCTGGAGGGCAAGTATTATAAATGATATACAAGCAACATGGGATGTGTTAGAAATGGAAAATGGACTGAAAAACAACATGACTCTCAAGCTGCTCGGCTACAAAACATTTGCATAATTAAAATGTATCAAATCATTAACAAATTAAAGGAGACATATTATGCTCTTATTCAGGTTTGTAAATTTAATTTGTGTTATTATTTGTTGTCCAGAAAACACACTATTCTCCTCATACTGTCCAATGCTGCAGCTCCTCTTTTCAGCCTCTGTCTGAAACACTGGGTTTTAGCTCCTGGATCTTTGAAAGGGAAATGTTGGCCTCTGCTCTCACTGTTTCTGATGCACGCAGAAGGAATGCAGGACTAGCCGCTAGGTGTGTATTATGCAAATATAGAGAATGGTGATGTCATGCGGTATCACGATGCCCCAGAAGTGTGGACTAGACGACTGACGAGGCATTTCAGGAGCTTCAGTACCAGCGTCTTTTATGGGAGAGAAGAGAATGTGGAGAGGTACTGAGGACTTTGGGCTTTTTAACTTTTACATACACAAAAAACCCACATAACATACCAGAGAAAAGAAAAACTTTGAAAGCATAATGTGTCCTTTAATATAAATTAGCAACAATTTCCTGTTTACTGAGCATTTCAAAGCTTTTTCCTCCAAATAAGAACATAAGAGGCCGCTACTCTTACTCATCTCAGCGATTACTCAATATCCGCGTGCACGACAGTAAAGGGGAAGTGACAGTTGACACTCAGTTGTGGTTTTGCTCTTCACTGTTGAGCAAACAAACTCATGTTTAGGCTTGAGACAAGACGGAGAGCAGAGTTTGTTCCTGTCTATGTCACTGGTGTATGTGTGTGTGTGTGTGTGTGTGTGTCAGCCAGCACCTGGTAAAGTCATCTGTGAGGTACAAGAGCGGCTCCAGGTGACAGCTCTGCAGACCCAGTGTCCGGGTGTTGTGGTGTGAAACAGCAGAATCTCACATGTTTACAGTCAACGGAAACAAGTGGTTTGGTAATAAAATCTTTTATATTTTGTATTTTGCATGTTCTAAAGCACACGTGCAGCGATAATGTGATTCAGGAGAGTTAGAGGAGGCATTTCTGACTGTTAATGAAGTATCATCTTTAAGAAACCGATGCATACTTTCCTGTAACACTGTTATAAACCATAATAAAATGCATTACCGACTGGATCTATATTTTCAGAGCCACTGCAGTGCTTGTTTTCTATCACACATTATTCAATGACCTTTTTTTGTTTGTATCTTTTCTGTTTGTAGCATGAGTGTGTTATACTCTGCATGGGTGGCCTCAGTGAATCAAGTCCGGCTCTGGCAGCACTGATGTCATGCTACGTGTCCACGGAGGTACACAAAACGATAACTCTCTCTGCACTCTCCTCCTCGCTCCGACTTCGCTGCTCTTTTTATTTTTTTGGGCCTCCGACTCCCCTTCCCTCTCTTATCTGACTGCTCCATCGTGCCACTGACAGTTCCTCTCGGCACCTAGTAAGCGAAAACCTGCCAGTCGTGGATAAAATCTTCGCTCTGGATCCGGCCACACGCCACGTGGTCACTCACACATCAAAAACTAACCACAGACTGCAGGAGTAGAAAAGCAGAAGACCGTTTAAAAAAATACAGCCTTGAAGTTTGTGCGTATTAGTTCCTCATTCATCCACTCCTTGTTCCAGACATCCATTATCAATGCCACTCTTTGAACGTTGCCGGGGTCTGGAGCCAATCCCAAGTCACAGGGCTGACAAACAAACACTTTTAATGCTCACATTCAAACCAATATCCCTGGAGACTCTTAAAAACTCTTTGGACTGTTGGAGGAAGCCGAGCACCCAGAGAAAACCCACACGTACGAGGGGAGAACATGCAAAGTCCAACCAGAAAAGCCCAGGCCGAACCAGGACTTGTATCCAGAAAAAGCATGCTGTGATGTGAAGGTGCAAAACACTACTGTTGTAAAGGAACCAGGGTTTTGTGCCGATGCTGCACGTGCATGTTAAATAGGGACTCCAACAATGGGTTTAACATTTAGTCATAATAACTACATGAGATGACACTGCTTTGATTTGTTATGTTTCATGATAAGCTTAGAAAATATCCTGAGTGTTGGTAAAAAGCTGAAACGTAAAAACTATTGACAAAGATTTTAAATATATCCTCATTTCGACAAATACATAACTTACTTTACTCATTGCACGTGTCTGGAAAACGCCTTTCAAAATGCCATATTGGTCATGTTGCTTCGATCCCCAGATCCTCCACTCAGCCAAAGTGTCCTTGAGCAAGACAATGGATCCCGACGGGGGGCAATGTAGTGTTCATTTAGGGTTCATGAGGGGTTCATATGGGGTTAATTAGAGTTAATTAGGCTTCATACACAGTGTGTGAATGGTGTGTAACAGAAAAAGGTATTCTAATAGAAGCTCTGTATGAATGTGTGTGTAAATGGAACCTATGCTGTATCTTATATTTAAACTTTTTACTTTGAGAAGAGCCACAGGGCTGAGTCATAGTTAAACAAGTTTCAGTCAAAACAGGAAAAAAAATCTTTAATTTAGCATGAAGTTCAAATTCATGTGTTTCTTTCAAAATAAACTCAAATGCGTCCCAAGTAGAGCATTAAAACGTTAAAGCAAAAACAGGTTTAATGGATTTCACCTGTTTGATTCGATTCGCCCTTGGACGATGTCTCAATGTACATTTTGGCAAGCGCTGTGATGAGGCAACACATGTTTTATTATGTTTTTCTGGCTTCTATATGTAAATTCATCACTTGTGTCACATAAATCACACAACTCGTATCTGGCATATCGGTGTTTTCTCAGTAGATGCTGGCAACCACGATGTACTCAGACACACACAAGCACATACAGTATAGTATGTAGCTTCATATATCTATGTGCACACACACACACACACACTCAAACTGTGTCTTCAAATGAAAACCACATTGCTGAACCATATAATTGTGGTATATCTTGAAAACACAACACAGAAAGAATTACATCTCATAACAGGTACACTGTCCAGAGCAACTTTTGAATGCCAACTTGCAGATGTAGGGAGAAGTGATGCCTTGACTGGTAAGGAAGCTGTTTGAGTCATTCACAAGTTAAAGCCCGAGATTAAAATATATTGGACCAATGTATGTGAAGATTAGAAGTAATAAATATTTTTTGTCAGTTAGCAGATGGTTAGATGCTGAGGGTTTCCAGATGTTTAGACTTTGGTGCCAAGTCACTTAGAAGATGCACCGAATACATTCTGTAAAGTTTTTAAGAATCTTTTACCAGAGTAGAAATAACACACTACATATAAAAACTACTATACAGGAGAAGTACAATGGCATTAACGCAGTATATGGCCTTAGACTGCTATGAGAATGGATATTTATATTGAATTCTGCACATCAATAGATGTATGTCTAAATGAGTACATGGTCCATGTGAGCAGACCACCAAACAGAATTGATTTACACGTGGTGTTACTGCTACTGTGGCTTCGTACAGCAGCAGCCCAGTGTGGTCTTGCTGGTCAAATCAGTAGTTCAAGTGTGCGTGTGCATGTGTCCAGGCAAGAAGGTCAACAGAGGACAGTGACATCTAAAAATAAGTGACCCTGCAGACGCTCGCCTCTCTGTCCTCTTACCCTCTTCTCTAGTACTCTTCCCTCTTTCACTTCCTCCTGAGCTCACGACACCACTCACTGAAAACTCACACAAAAAAACTACACAGAGAAACAGTAGAGTAACTCATGACCTTGGGACTATGACATACATTCGAAAAGCAAGTCAGGTCGAAACCTGGAGATGAATGTAGCATTATCAAAAGTTAGATGTTATCACCACTACAGCACAAATTAGATACTTCAACCCTGTAACAGAACAGAAATATCAAATTTGAGATGAAACAATTACACAGTTAATTGACTGAAAACTAATAGTTGTCATCATTACATTAGTGTTAAGCAAAGATTTTAAGTCTTGTGAATATTTCATTAAGAGGGTTTCATTGTATTTGTGGCCATACTGGTGTATAGACGTCCTGTCACTTCAACAATGACATTTGAAGGACACTGGTTTAGACATTGCTGGAATGAACCATTCTACACACACACACACATACACACAAACACACACACGGAGATTAGGCTACACAAAAGGAATCTGTAATGAACCTCAACCATGCAGTAGCACTGTACAACGCCTGCAATGTGTAACTCACAAACACACATACACAGTGAAAAGAATGGGGCTGTGTGATATCAACAGGATATCCAGCAGTAGCTCGAACTGTGCAGTAGCTTTGTTCCACAAGCATGTGAATAGAAACGCTATTCATTTACGACACACACACACACACACACACACACACACACACACACACACACACACACACACACACACACACACACACACACACACACACACACACACACACACACACACACACACACACACACACACACACACACACACACACACACACACACCACTATTCATCTGTAGAGACAAAGACAGATTTCAGTCTCATCTAATACTTTAAAATATAGAATCGTTATCAAATTAATACCACAGTATACTCCAGGAAATACTTCTATACACCATGTTTCATGGCGGTGAGGAGAATTTATAATAAAGTTACACAACTACCAAAAAAAATTCTTATTCCACCTACAAAACCTTATCCCATCAGGCAGAATATTGATTATTTAAAAGCCTTTTTTAAAGCTTCACTGAGAAAAGTGATATCATTCGAGAATTGTGACCATGTGTACAGGTGGGATATTGTTTCTGTTGCTTAAAAATTTCTTCAGTAATGGTACACTCCGTGTTCCTTGGCCAGATGCTGTTGCTGCTGTATGATCAGTATTGTGTGTGTTGCTTGGACGGGTCACATAGGTCACAAAAGAACTCAAAACCAAATGTTGGCATGGCTACGGACAAACAGGCAGGATCGGGCCATTTTTGACATTTTCACAGATTTCCCAGGGATTGAGCTACACACGTATCGAAGGGGTTTTGTAATTTTATAATTGTAAAAAAAAAATAGAGCTACAAATCTGTAACTACCACCAATGTGTAGCAGGGAGATACTGTGGATTAGCTATGGAATCAACAGTTTATATGGGCCTTCATTCATCACATTGAACTGTGGCATTGAACTTTGTACAAATGAACATGACAGATTTGATGTAGAATTTAAGGGGACTGTTGGGCCTTGGCAGAGGAATGTGCTCTACTGAGTGACGTTTGAAATGAGACTGTGTGTGTTTAAAAGTAATGGAGTCACTGTAAAATCCCTTTCCTTCCTCAATAAACACAGGGTTAAGGACTTTTAAGAAATTAAAAATATGCCCGATGTGAGTGATTGTTGCAAAGCACTGAGCAGGAAACTACAGTACACGGACGTTGTTTCCGGTTGGACAGAGAACACAAGGTCACAATGACATTTAGCGCAGAGGAAACACTCGTTTCATGGCAACAGTACGTCACAGAATCAGGGAAAGTGTGTGTTTGTGTGTGAGAGCGAGAGAAAGTGCAAGGAAGTGGAGATGGCTTCTTTCAGGCGTTGCCATGGTAGGTGCAGGTTCGGGGGGAAGCAGGAGTCAAAGGTCACCCTTCGTCTGTCCATTCTGCTTAGTCAGCTATTCGCAAAGTCGACCGCCTCGCCGCACATTGATGGACGACGTATACAGTCTCATCACTCTTGTACTGACTAAGTGGAGCATATATGGGTGATTAAGGTCAAAGCTGCAGCCATGAATGTAGATCCCATTACAGACCCACTTTTCAGGTCCATCATCATCCTGTAATACGATCCTCTAACACAGCTGGAGAACAGGCAGAGAAAAAGCTCACTGCTGTTCAGTAATATTACCATCTAGTACCTTGTTTTACAGTCCCATCGGGCTGTGTAAAGTGGGATAATGTTTGAAGGTTAAAGGTGGATTACTAATCGCTGTGGGATCACATTAGGCGTCTTCCATCGTCTGAATATATTGTGGCATGAACGTGTATGAGAGCATTTTTTCCCCCTGAGTGAGAACGTCAGGAAGTCCGTTTGTTGATGTTGTGTTACGGCAGAAGAGAAATCATAGCCAAGGTCATTTCAGCGTAAAAGTTTGTGTTGGACTCAAACAGAAATAACGTCACTTGGTGGATTGAGAGAAAGAATAAGAGATTGGCAGAGAAACGGGGTTTCAGAGATGGAACGCGGCTCAGAGTTATATATTATCTCATCACCTTCCAAGGGCTAAGCTGGCTGCCCGTGCTGTAAATATGTCATCAGGACAACCTGCTGCCAAGACGCCTGGACAACTTCCAGGCTGCAGACAACTCATCACACATTGTCGCACACATGCATACAAACACTTTATGTGCACGCAGGGACGTCTACATATTATAGCGCCAATAAGAGATTTCTTTTAATACTGTGCAATCTTCATGCATTTTAGACAATGAAAGTCTGTAAAAAATATGTTACATTAATCTCTGGATGTAAGTATTCATATTATTACATTGTTTGGGAATTTAGCCAATCAGAGCAGACAGGGCTTTATCAGGAGGGTGGTCTTAAAGATACAGGAGCTAAAAACAAGTGTTTCAGACAGAGGCTGAAGAGAGAGGCTGCTGCAATGGGACAGTGTGAGGAAAGGGATGTTTTGAGAGCATTAGAGCACGTAAACCTTTTAACAAGAATTCAAATTGTAAATATGAGCATATGCCTCCTTTCAATTACAATGAATAAATGTTGGTAATTGATTTTCATTGGGAATTCAAAGCATTTGAGATGCCGGCAATGTTCAAGAGTTTATTATTTATATTTCATGCTGATCTACACGTCTTACATTAGGTTTAAAAAGAAAATATCTGCAATCTAATACCCATAATAAAATAATTACACGTTATTGTAACCTTTTACTTACATCTTATGTACATCTAATGTGATTTAAGATACAGAACAAATGTTAATTGGCCACATAACTTATTACTTATTACCCCCAGTGAGATGACTGTGAGCTCCAGGTTAATCCAAAGTGTACTTACAATATCAAGCTGTTTCAACAGACAAAAAAAATACACACACACGGTTTCTACATACCTCTCAATCACACACTAATTGCCACCACTTGTAAAAATATTCCTGCCGGTGGCTTAACTACAGGCTAACACACAGACCTGGGGTCTAATACCTCAGTCAAACCCCAGCGACCTGCGAACGTCAGCAAATCAATGTCAATTTTATATTTAACACATGTTTGACCACATAGTGTAATGACGAAGGATATGAGGTAATATTGAAGCTACAGTACGAAGCTTGAATTTGACAATGGTTCAAAATGTGTTTTCCACATCTTTAACTCAGTGCATGGAACCTGACAGTGCAGCTGCTATAAATAATATACTGTACGTGTCATGTCTTATTGTAATCAGGATCAAAGTAAAAATTATTTGTGCTTCTCGGTAACACGATAACTTTAATTTGTATTTTGTACAAGTTAAACAGTTCACGCTCATGAATCCTGAAGCATTTGTAGCGTGGTGACAAACGAGTCTGTTTAAGTGTGTCCGGGATGCGAGTCTCTACGGGAACACATTACGAACATTTGTTTTCCTATTTACTGGGATAATGTTGTGAAAACCTTTGTGTGTTTGCCAACAGCGGCTCTGTGGACCTTAAACACCACTACACTGAGATGGAACTCCCTAGCATGTGGGAGTCATGACAGTACACACAGACACAGAGACACACACACACACACACAGGAACTGTATGGACACTCAATGGCCCACATTTGGAATCACTTATGCAAGCAAACATGGGCCAACACATGACACAGTACTGGGGTTGACAAAGCAGACCCCAACATACACAAACACACACACACACACACACACACACACACAATGGAAACACTCCCAATGTCTATCTCAGCAGATGGCTTTCATCACATCTGAATGTGTCAGTGCAGTGGCCGAGGGGGGGGGGGGCGGCAAGTGTGTGTTTGTGTGAAAGTGTGTATTGTTGACTGTAATAAGCCAAGAACGGAGAGAAACCATTAATTTTCGCGAACGCACTACGGCCAATCTTTAATGAAGCTTAACAATCTAAAAATGACACACACGCGCACACACACACACACACACACACACACACAAAACACACACACACACGCAGTGCACACACCCCACTTGCATCTTCATTCCTGTCTGATGAGCATCCAACTGCCCATCCCATGCAGGGAGGGAATCCCAGCGAAAGGAATTTCAAGAAAGAACAAGAAAATGATGGAGAAACAAGCTCCTACAAACCCCACCACCACCATCACCACCACCATATCTCCCAGAGATTATAAAGTCAATGAAGCTCTGTGCGAGTTGATGGTGGCTTTTCTTTGCCCTGTAATAGCCCTTTGCTCATCAGAAACTGCCTGAATGGTGGTCACAGGCCAACAAAGTGATTAACAATGGCTAAATAAAGCCTGGGAACAAAAAGGAATTCAACAAAGACCCTCACAGTCCCGACTAGAATGAACTGAGGGTGAGATGGTGGAGAGGGGGGGCAGGAAAGAGACGGAAACAGGGAGAAGGGAAAGAGGAAGAAAGTCATATAGTTTTAGAGAAGGGGCAACAAGGAACTGAGCTGAGAAACAGCTGTGAGAGGAGGAAACATGAGCCGTTTCTGGAGAGATTTCAGGTACCAGGGAGGAAGAGGAAGAGAAAAATATTTAAGGGTTGGGAGAAGAATTAGAAAAGAAGCAATGGGGAAAAGAAAAACTAATTATAAAAACAATAATATAATTTAATTTCCAAATTAAACACTTGCATAGAAACACTAACAATCATTTAACAATTACCCTACTGGGACTCCCGTGCAACATGGTGGAACTTCAACTTTACTGTCAGATATTAAAGGTTGTATACTCTGTTTGCTTTAAGGTTAATATCTACTTTTATGAATTGCTGTAATCTATTAATGTGAAGTGTTCTACTTTTCCTAAACAGTAAAACCCTTAAAAAGTTTTCCTTTCATGTGTTTACATTAAATAATCATCTTAATTGATAAAGAGCAGCAAATTCCCACATTTCCCAAACTAGAAAAACTAAGTCTTTGACATTTTTGTTTGTTAAATCCCCTCGATGATGGTTTATCAAAATTGTATCAAGCCCTTTTTGTGTTTTATCAACTAATTGAATCTGTCACTCGTCATGCTCCATCAATCGCTCCTCTTAGAGCTCACACCTCCACCAGGGCCCAACAGTCCCCTTACATTCAATCAAGCTGCACCAAATTACAAATACCCATAACTATAAGTCTCTTAAATGCGCCTGATTTGTTTAATCTAGATCCATAAATTATTCCCTGGGAGAAAAGGATGAAAATGTGGAAAATGGCCCTGTCTGAAAATGTTGAAGCATGATCCGTGCAGCTGTGGGAGTAAAAAGAGGGAAACTGTACATCACTGTCGCTCGTCCTCCCTCCTCTCGTCCTGGGCCACATTGCTATCGTATCCTGGCAACGGACACAAAGGAGCCAGGACACTGCGAGGAGCAGGAAGTGAACTTTCTGTGTCTCTTTTTGTTTTGGTCTCACACAGTGCTCTTACCTACTTCTTCACCCTGCTCGTGTGTAATGTCTGTGTTCTTGCTTCTGTTTGGTCGTCATCGGCTTCTCTCCCTTTAACGCTCTTTCACCTTCATCACTCTCCCCCTCTTTTACTCTACAGTAACCTTCTTTCAACATCTCTTTCTCTCCCACTCTCTTTTTGGCATTGCCACGCCTGTTGCTGACACAGCAAACACAGACAACCGGGGAGGTTTTCCACTCTCCCTCTTTACAAAAAAAAAAGAGCGTCTGTGGGGTGAAATCATCCTGCGGACCGCCCGCTGCCGCTGGAAAAATCCACAGCAGGAATGTGGGACAAGCTGACTTGGAATCTGAGGGAGGACACAGGGCCAGAAATGCCCAGCTCTGTCTTAAAAAACTGACCTTGTAATATAAAGAAGGAAAGCACCCAGTTTTAAAACAGTTTTATAATGCTCTCATGAGTCATGTGTCCCTGATATCGTTTGATTTATAAGAATAGTCATGATGCTGAAAAGGACAGAATTATAAAAAGAAAAAATCTGATTATTTATTCAAAGGTTAGCAACCACAACTCTGATGTGATTTTAGGCTGAAACTTCTGGACATTTCACAGACTAAACTTCTGTCAAATAATAAATAATTAATAATAACGCTTATTGCTTCCGCCCTGAAAGCAACAAATACTCCCCAACACAACTCTGCGATTAACATTCCCTGATAGGACAATCAGGACCTGACTCGAAGCCCAGCTGTCTCCTACAAAACAGGAAACGTAAGAGAATTATATGACCTTGCCTTCGCTGCTGACAGCGACAACACTGGACAATGGAAACACACAGAGATGCACCCGAGCAACCTGCTGACAGAGGAGTGAAAAACAAGGTGGAAGATGCAGAGAAGGAGCCAGAGGATGACAGAAGAGTTTCCTTCCTGTTGTTGGCCTGTTGTACTTGTTCTGAGCTGCTGGGGAGAATCCGTTGTCCTATGAGGTCATCGCTGGTGCAAGACAAACTTGTGGAAAAAGAACATTTAGTCCTCATCACCACGTCAAGAGGTTGCAAATAAATCATATTACAGCAACTTTGTTCACCCTTTTTCCATCAGCTCTGTCCTTTCATAACGCTGTGTTCTCAAATTATAGATGCTTGTAGTTTACACTCTCGTGAATACAGAAAGGATTCAGCATTTTTCCTTGAACCATGCAACAGTATGAAGGGCTGTTGGGCATATGATAGATTATGTTGCTCAGACCACAGAGTGGTGTCAGGACTAGGAGAAAGAGAAAGGCTGGAAACCACACTAACCAGATTAGTGCCATTCTGCAAATAGCCTTCGTCCACTTCCTCCCTACGCCCAGCAGAAATCTGACCTCTGTTCAGGAGAACAACACAAACATGCAACAAAACCCTGCCTTCCACTCAGAGAGCCAAGCTGTGACCTTGTGAACTCACTTAGACCAAAGTCATTGTAACTAACTCCCATGCTGGTTATTCCACTTGCTGCAGAACTGGAATTTTGCACATTGGTATTGAGCGGTAAATTAACTACTAATACAAGGTATTGCTTTCAGATCAGGAACAATTACTCCATTACATTGACAAGCTACTCATGGCTTAAAAAGTTGAAAAAAACTGCATTCTTGCAAAATACTTTTAGAATTTCTTTTTCACTTTCTTTAAATTGGTTTATTATTAACATGTTGACCATTTTACAAGAGATCATTACATGGATCTTGATGGGGGAAAAGCATATGTATGTAATGGGCAAATTATGGCACCATAAAAGCTTCTGGGAAAGTATTCAAATATATTCTAATGAATCCTGTGTCATGCAAAATTCTGGATTTTGGGGGGTAAAGTGCAATTAAGCCTATATTCCCTTGCATCTATATCATGTTGCAAGCTTGAATGTAGCATGGTGGTAAAGCACAATGGGGAAGCCGTTAAAGGATAGCTGGGCTACCAAGTGTCTGGAGATTCTGTATTATTCATTCCTCAGTAGAGCATGAGAATATGTTCAAAATGCTCACTCAACCTCACAACCACCAACCACACAATCTGACCTTTCAATTTCTCCATGCACTGGTCAATAAAAAGAACTGAATGTTTTGAAAAAAGGCTAAAATCGCTTAAATCAGAGGAGACAAGGTTGTCGACTATTTGATACGGAGACAACCCCTTGATAAGTGGAAATAGGAAAACCTATTACAGCTATTAGTCCTGCCATGCCAGTCTTAAACACATTACATGGCTAATGGAGAATCCTTTAGATGCCAGATCTACAGCGTGGCAACTTGCCTTCCACGGATGCCAACTTCAATTCCAAGTGATTGCTTGGAAAACAAACGCCAGTGAATTAGCAGCCAGCGTGCCGCCCAAGTGCCAGTGCTGACTGTACTGAAGTTGTTTGTACGAATGCCAGTTTCCCCCCCATCTGAGAAGACACAGGGCAACAGCTTAAAGCACGGATTCTGCGAGACATCAACCAGGAAATAAACCAGCGGTCTCTAACAGGATTGGCTGAAATCCTCCCTGACCTCATTCCATCAAGTCTTGAGAGACAGACGGAAAAGGGGATTATAAGAGAAGCCAAAAAGGAGAGAAAGTCATAAGTGGAACGAAATTCCTTTCCAACTGTACTTTTTTCTCCTTTTTTTTAAAAAATTCCAAAATAAAATAGCTTGTATAATTGTGGAAATTAGAAGTGAAGTGACGACCAGTGAAGGGAAAGATCCGTTAGAGAAAAGATTCATCAGTGTAAGAACCAAACTTCATATCTCACGATTTTCAACAGACACCTGAGCAATTTCTATGGCAACTAAACAGTTTTCATTTACTAAGGAGGATCATTAGATGTGGTTGAAAGCTGATAAAAAAAAGTTTACCATCTGGTGCTAGCTGTTTAAAAGTTTACCCTACTGTTTTTTGCCATGTAAGTATTTGATCCATCAATTGAGAAATTAATCTGCGTATAAATTAATAATGAAAATAATCATTAGCTTAAGCCATAAACAATGTGTCAAAGTATCGGGACCTGAGATAAACACAGTAGGAACAACGTGTGTGGGTAACACTTTAACATCCACTGAAACTTCTCAGGCCACCCTTCCTACTTTCATTGTCGTTCGAAACAGGAAGGGGCAAACAGGAAGAGGAAGTAGGTTCTACATCCAGACTATTTTCCAGCCAGAATAACTGATCCCAATGGCTGACATGGGAACATTCTGTCATATCACAGCACAGGAAATATTATCACATATTGTGGGGTCAAAGCTTTAAGTTTGAATTTATGAGATGGAATCAAACAGTTTGAATTATTTCCTCATACTCTGCATACTCGTACCTTTACACCAGTAATAGAGGAAGCAACAACTAAAGACGCATGTTTAATTTTAGTAAAGGTGAGCAAGATCGTGACCACAAACTCATTTGTTTATTTACCGTATACAGAAAATCATATTCAGCTCTATGCCCCCCCAGTTTGAAAACCACTGTGGCAACATGGGTTTGAAATTGACAACATTTTTGATCGTTTAATGTTTCTGGGTCAGAGAGCACACACAGTCTGAAAGGCGAAGACATGGCAACCTTTAACTAACCCAGAGACCAGTCAACCCCAGAGACAGACACAGAGCAGTCATCTCGTTGTGTGTCCAACGCCACCTGACATTCGCCAGCCGGCCTGGTAACCCCGCCCCCTTCTCTCCGAGCCCTGCACAGCCCTTTATGTGCTGTGGCAGCAGATTATCTGCTGCAGGGATTCAGACATTCAAGCTTCAAACAGAATCTGGGAGACGGAATAAGAAATTGCACTTTTGATCTTTCTATGGGGACTGGCCTACTTTTCTGGCTCTCAACATCTCCTAATTAACCTCGCTCTCGGTCATTCTCCCCTCCCTCTTTCTCCTTAACCCCAGAGGCAGGGAAATATGCATTTAAATGAATATTCTTTTGGTTCCACAAATGAGCCTCGAAGTCATTCCACATCAACACCCAACCCCCAACACGGAAACGTCGACCTTCAGCACACAAAACAAAAATAAGAAACGCAGACCAAGCTGTAATCTCTCTTCCCTCTCCTCTCCTTCCCTCATTAATCCATTGTTCTTTCATTTGCTTCTTTCCCATTAAGATGTTACCAGGTTATAAGGGCATCTAATTAATTTACCCAGTCCAAACATTCACACATCACCAACACATCAAGCATCTTTGCTTGAGCAAGAAGAAAACTCATAGTGTCATTTGCAAATGTGTAAGTGTTCTGACTTTTGTGTGGCCATAGGTACGAAGCAAACTAATGGTGCATGTGTGTCTGTGTGTGTGTCTCAGCACACATGAGCTCATGGTGTTGTGCGTACGCATGCATGTGTGAGCAAGCTGTCGCTAACACCTGCTGCAGCCCCGGGCAAGCTGCGCTGAGGTAGAGGCCGAGAGCCAAGTCACGACATATAGTGCTCGGGTAGTGTTGCATTAAATGTTATGATATTCTAGGTAATGTTACTGCTGGGTCCTTGTTATGGAGCAGAAATGTGTAAATCAGGTGTGAGAGACATGTATTGGAGAAGGGATGTGAATGACCTTTTCAAAAGAAGATAACGGTGTTTATGCATGATGACTGACATGACCCAAATGTGTTTTTTCACTGCCAAAGACGACAGATGACTCACATTACAGTCCACTTTACTAAGTCTGAGCCACAAAGCTGTTTTCAGACGTGAAATCCAGAAAATGTTTACCAGATTGGGTCCGGTTATTTTATAGAGCTTGACTTCAGGAGATTGTCCGGTCAGAAGTGCTCACAACAAGAGGAAAACTTCCAGAACAATAAGGCGAGGGGTGGCACCTGAGGAGTGCACACAGGATGCAGGACATGATGTTTAAATTCCGCTGGGGAAATCACAAGTTTGAGTTTTTAGCAAATCATCTCTCGATTGTCATTGGTTATTCCAAGTTGGCGTCTTCTACGTGTATGACACCTCTTTTCCATCCTGAGATTTTAGGACATTTCCCTGCTCTATTCCTACGGACATTTTACAGAGATTTCACCCTAACCCTGAAAATTTCCAAAGCAGCCGATTTGGACATTTGCTTTCTCACATGGAAAACTTCAGAAAAATGTTCAGTGCATTCCTGAAAGCAGCTTAAGTGTCAGAAGTAGGACAGAAGATTTGGGGGATAAGGGGTGAGTGTGCAGAGATGACATGCAGTGCTGGGCTTTCCCCTTGTACTCGCACTGCACTTAACATGCCACTGTTGTGTTACATACTTGTCACATCAAAGTTTCACTTATCTTTTAACTACAAAATGGCTTTTACACTTGATGATCAACCTTGAACCTTGAATGGATAAACTCAAATTCATATTCTGCAAAAATAAAAACCAGTCTGAATTTTGGAAAATTTTGAAACACATGCAACAAACCCTATTGAGCGTTCGTGCATTTTCTGTCCAACTCTCTGTCTGTCATTCTATCTCTGTCTCGCTGCCAACAAGCAATACCTCTGAACTGTAGGAAATTGAAAGGTGGCTAAAATGGGTGCTAAATCCTACTTTAACGCCTTGCTTAAGGGAAGCACATGGATGCCTCCGTTTCGTATAGCAGGATTATACGTATCCTTTTCCATTCTGTGACCACATAGACAAACATCCTCCAACCTTCAATCAAAATATTCTGATTAAAACCTTGTTCACTTCCTCCTATTTCAACGAATTCTCTAAAAGCACATTTAATGATGCAGTAGAGAGTATTCCAACTTTAATGTTGTTATGGCTAATTTGATGACGTTAATATGAACCATTGCAAATCAGCTGATTATAAGAAAGTCCCTAAGCCTCTAAATGAGGGAATACATTGCTCTGTTTGGGTTTGGACACACAACACAGAGGTTCTGTCTTTTTTTGTGACCAGAAATGGTCCGGAAATGTAGGTTATTCGTTTCGAGGCATGTTTCTTTATCAGAGGGGGCCACATAAAAAAATTGCTTTAAGAACCCACAAATGTTACACTAAGGAATACAACACATACAACGTCCAACAGGGACTTTGGAAGACTGATTAGAGGAAGCACCGGAAACTACAATAAATTGGATTATAGCACTTTGCAATAATGGCAAGAGCATTACTGACCATATTAACTCATTTATTCAATTGATTTATTACAGAGTGTAACCTCGCTCTTGGCTCTGACCCTTCTCACCCTCATTTCCTCGACCAGTGGGAGAATAAAAGCAGCCTGAAGGCACCATCATACGCTTTATTAGCTTCCAACCACACACACAGTTTCACTTTCTGTTCACTGGCTGTTACAGTGTCCACGAGGGAGACAGTGAGTACATATTCTGCCCTCTGAGTCTGTTACAGTCTTTTGTTTGAGTAGCCATTACTCCCTCTTTCTACCCCCCGCTCTCTCCCTCTCTCTCTCTCTCTGTCAGGGTGGATTACGGCAGCCTGAGGGATGTGGGGCCGAGTGGCTGCTGCTCGGTGGCTTGTCAGTTTAAGTTCGTCCTCCGAGGCCAGTGTGACACACACACACAGCAAAAATTAAGAGAGATACAACAGTAAAAGATGCGGTTAGAGATTTCAAACAGAGTAAGTCAATAAAAAAAATTGTAACTGAAGACACAGTGTACAAAATGAAGCACTGTAACTAAAATTCCTCATGCATCATCATCATCATAAACTGTAAAATAGCTGGCATCCTAATTACTGACCTTATCAAATTGGAGCCAACCAATTTATCTGTTGGCTGATTTTATCCACTGATATGAGCCTTTCACAGAAGAGTCGTTGTCGAAGTTTACGTTTGCCAAAAATGTTTTACTCCCACGGAGAATTCAGTGTTTTAAATTGATTGGTATCCATCTCAATTCAAGACATGACATTGGGAAGCCAATAAATAAGACAGAAGACCGGTTCAGAGAAGTTGAAAGGGGTTGTAATCAATATCTGCTTAAAGAGTCCGCTGCACAATGAATCCAACATGTGATGGTCTGTTGACAGCGAATGGAAAACTAACTTTGTGGGGACCTCCCGCGCACAGTCAGACAAATGAGCTTTACATTATTGTGGTTTTTTTATGGGTTTCAGTCGTGAGCCAGCAAATTTGTTTTTATCACCGTGTGATTCCTCCGCAGCGTTCCTGTGGTCAACTATTGAATTTCACCAAACGACTCAACATGTGACATCTTAAATTTGTTAGATGAATTTTTTGTTTCTGCTAGCGGCACAAAGCAGGAGTGATGGTTAAGAAATACTACATCCACTCATGACTTCTACAAATGAAAATTAGCAGAATGTTTAAATTATGCAGCTTTTAAATGATTGCATGTATATGTAAATAAAACTGGATTCATTCATTTCTAATTTCTGCTGTTTACTCAGTCAATTCAGTTTATTTACATTATGTCAGAGCCTTGGTTTGCATGTGCTCTGATTTTCCTCCTCAAAAAAGAAGCCAAAAAAAAACAAATCACTTTTGGAAAAAGGTTATGTCAGGTTATGTCGGGGGATAAATTTAGAATGGAAAATTATTTTCTCTGACTGGAGATAAAATTCGATTTAAGGTTTTTTCTGCATGATTCACATCATTCAGTCCGGAGGGTTTTGAGAGTCATGGTGGGAATAGTAACAATATAAAACAATCAAGAAGTGCTCAAATTGAAGATTGTGTGAAAATTAGGAACACTGCAATCACTGTGTTTCTTTTATTATTAAAAAATCATGACCTGAAATGGGAATAATAGTCAATTTGAGTGAAATAGCTAAACGAATATAAAGTGGTTCTTCCAGAAGAGGGCCCCACCCACTGCCACCAGTATCAAGCACAAGCTGTTTGGTGTAATTTCCCGAAGGGATAGACGCACAGTTAATCCCTGCCCCCCTCCCCTCAAATTGAATCCTATCCCACCTGCACCACCCCTAACCCCCAATGTTCCAGCATTAATCCTGGCTTGCCCTCCTGACCACGGGTCCCATCAGCGCCACAATCTGACCCTGCACGATGTGATTACAACCAAAAGACCAAGGATTGGAAATATTGCCATAAAAGTAGAGTTCTCAAATCCATTGACAGACAGAAGCACTAAATGTGAAATGAGAGTTTCCCCCCATCCTGCCGTAATCTCTAGCCCATGGGCAGAAGCCAGAGCTAGACAGCAGGCCGAGCCAAAACCACTTTACCCCCGACAATGACTCCAGACACATGAAAACAGATAGAATAAAGCAAACACACACCTACCAGATTACCCCCACTAAGCCCCTGAGTTTTGGCTGGCTTTAAATCCGGAGATCCACCCCCCATACTACCCCTGCATATGTGTGTGTGTATAAGTGTGTGTGTGTGTGTGTGTATGCGTTTGTCAGCGTGTGTCTGTGTGTGTGTCTGTGTGTGTGTGCATGTACAGTATGCACATTAAATGTGTGAGGGTGAGATAAAGAGCAAGACATACAGAGAAGAGAGAGCGGTAACCTGGGGGATTAAATATTCTTAGCAGGGGGTTATTTTTGGAGAAGGCGGGACAAAACGGATGGGAGCTGAACACACACACACACACACACACACACACACACACACACACACACTCACACACACGCATGCACACTGTTAAATACAAACACACACTCCCGGGCGCTCCCTGCCAATGGACTGTGGTTTGTTTGGGTTGGCTCCGGCCGGCGATGGAGACGAGTCCTCCCCTCAGCCCACCCCTGCACGTGCTCCGTCTCTTCCACTCAAAACACACTGATACCGGGTGAATTTCAAGTGCAGGTTTCTCTCAGTAAACCGAACACTGCATCAATAAGAGGCAAAGCTGTATCGTGCATTTAATGTATTAAATGATTGGATTACAAATACTGTATAATAGGTTGTGTCTGTAGGGCTGCCAGGTGAAACCCTTAAGACCGGCTGGGGAAATCGAGGTGGTGGAAGTTGAACAGTAGCATGCTTCCTTCCCCCAGCAAACACTGCTGAAGTGCTCGAGCGAAATAGAAGTATGTCCTGTCCCGTAAAGGTTCGAAAAATCCATCAATAGGGATTTGGGGGGTTTTGGGCCAATAGGGCACAGAAAAACTTTGAAAAAGCTCTATTTCACACTCTTATGGCCTTGTGATGTTCCTATGTCAAATGTGTTTTTGGATAAGTGCCTCTTTGCACACATCTAGCAGACGTTAGCATTCCTCTGCAGTCTGGTCTCTATGGGTGACCAACAACACACTTAACTAACACTAACTTGGCTTCCACCAACTCTCTGCAAAAAATATTTGTCTCCTCAGATGCTAGAGGTTTCTCTATGACTCATTTTCAAACCAAGGCAGTTTGAAGGGCCGATTTGGAGCAAGTGTCTAATCTCTAACCAGTTCTTAAGAACAGCAGAAGAAAAACTGGTTCAGCTCTGGCACCAACACTTTGCTGGTCTAGGAGAATAAAAAGGCTTACGTCAGGGGGTTAAGATTACTGTGACTAACAGGACCAGTAAGACCGAAAACAACAATGTAACAGAGCTTGAGGAGAAGCAAGCTGGTTCTTAAAAAGTTGAACCAACTCCGAACCAGCACTTGCACCAGGTTCACCTTTCTCGAAAAGGGTTGTATGTTCTCCAGCTGCTTTCTACATTTGTCCGTCTGCCATCTGGTGCTGGGCAGGTAATGTTCAGCAAGTTTATCAGAGCATGTCTGATACAACAGATGCCTGCTGCTGGAACACAGGAGTAGTGCTACTGAAACCAAGCAATAGATGTGGAATGGTATGAAAGAGGCTAAAAATAAGCCCTTTGCTAGAGAATTCTCACGTCAATCCCAGCAACAAAAAATATATTTTAGTTTGCTCCATAAATCTTAAAAGACATTCCCCCTGCAGATACATAATAAACGGGCCACCAGAACTCCCCAGGAGATCTCAATGACTTATTTAAAACTTGAGTAAGCACATCTGTACATTATACCGTGAGTTCAGTTGGGTCCACTTTACAACCTTGAAACCTGAAACCTGACACATGAAACTTTTCTCTTTTCCGACTCTGCTTCCAATTGCACCACCTCAAGCTCCCCCCCCCCCCCCCATCACTCTCAACTTTAAGTAGGAGAAGACTGCAGCCACTAGACAGGTCAACCTCACACTCCGTCTTCCAGCATGAAATGGGTAATGAGTCTTGAAAATGCTCCGTATTTTCTTGCACTCCCTTTTTATAGCAGCTCCGTCTCTCAGACAGCTGATTCTTCACTCAACAGGACAACAATAGTAACACAGAAAGCCGGCCGCAGCTCAGATCACTGCATCGTGTTCAATAATTCAGTACATCTGCTCCTTTTTTAGACTGTTTTGCATTCACCTCGAGCACAGTTCCCAAATACAGCATATCACTATAACATAAATAGAAAATGTAACACAGCTTGAACCATTTACTAGTTTTTGAAAGACACAATCGAAAGATCAAGAGAGAAATCTAGTATTACACTAACCAAGTGTCTCAGATTGATGTCCAGTATGATTACTTCACCACAGTGGGGGTTCTCTCATTGTTATAAATATAACACAACCACTGGCAAGTAGTATCATAAGGACTGGTCAGGCACGCTGCCATGCTTGCCGTGGAACCAAATGAAACAATGGGAGTGATGGAGAGAGTTAGACCGTCCTGCACTTCATTAAATACGCACTCCTTCACTCATCCGATTCAGCTTTCACTGCAAGCCCTTTTCCTATTTTAATAACAGAAAACAGAGTGACTTCAGATAGGGAAGCAGGATGGGCGGGACTGGAGGACAGAAGAAGGGTAATAGGCAGTGCCATGTCAGATTGACGGAAAGGAAATGAGGAGGGACAGGAGATGAGAAAATTAAGGTGAAGGCGGATGAGAAGATATAAGCACAACCACAGCTAACAGGAAAGAGGAAGTGGGAAGCAAGAGAAAGAGGAAGAGAACCGGAAAAGGAAAAGAGAATCACAATTTTGGAAGGTCATCTGTCTCCTTTAATACTGGTCTGACAATGAAAGCCCTAAGGACGTATTGAGCCTTCAGTCATGACCTGTTTAAAGCCCCCCTTCTACAAAATTAAGCTTAAACTGCCTTTTCCAAGGTCAAGAGTTGAAAGAAGACATATCGTTTTACAAGTAAAAGACTTTACACAGTAGGTGTCACTTCCCTTAGCAAAACCATTAATGTGTAATAAAAAGATCTATGTGGTGAAGGGGCAGGAGGATGTGATTTCCGAGTCAGTTAAGGACACACAAGATATTAAGAATATAAATTTGAAGTCATAGATTTTGGCCAGAGGACTGGCCTCTTAAATGAAGTGTTCCCTGATGGATGAAGTCATACATCATGCTCCTAAAGCCCCATAAATTGTGAACATTTTTACAGTATTTTCCCACGTAACATTTCCCGTTTGGAAACAAACTCTTGATTGTATTTAACAGTAATGGAAATGAAGACCATGAAAACACCACAAAGAGTTATAATAGTCGTACAGAGTCTTGGATGAATCAGTTTATTGTAAGAGTGATAATCCTTTACACCAATCTTTCTTCACGGAAACTAAACTTGTCGCCTTCATGCTAAACACAGAAAAGAAAGCTTTGGACTCGTGGTTCACGGAAAAAAGGTTAAAAATGAAAAACACCACGAGCTTGATGAGGAGGAATCCAACAAAGGACAGTGTTTGAGTGTCTAGCTCATCGGGCTGGAAGCACTGATGGCAATCTCACTACTCATCGAGATCAAATTAAGTTCATGACCTCTGTCCGAACATTCTCGCTCTTTAATTTGTGTGCTATGACAGAAAATCCAGAAGTTCTCCTCTAGACGATATCGCTTGCGATGGATATCTGCTTGTAGTTTGTCTTGCTAGTGTAGCCCTTGAGTTTATTTGTATGTCCTCCATTGAAATGGCTCAACAATTTCTAAAGAACATGTCTGAACCGGACCCCTTCAAAACAGCAGCGAAGAAAGCGCAGATAACGATAGTTTCATGATAACAATTTATTCCATTACGATTTCAATAGGATTAATGTAAGAGGAAAATATTGGGTTAGAATATATATATATATATATATTTGCAATATTTTGAAATATATTTATTTATTGTCAGATATTACAATTTGAAACAATGCATCATATAAGCGTGTCTTATTTTATAAAAAGACCAGTAGCTGTTAAATAACTGTAGTAAGGTACAGCATGTGTTATTGAACCATAGTGGGGGTAGAAAATGGAGCCGTGCATGTTTCACCTCTAGCAGTGTAATGTGGCCACAGGTGGAAAACAGGTGCACTTCCTTTGTGCCCACAAAGAGTGGAAAGTGTAGTGAAACTCTGGAAGCTGAAATAAAGTCCAGGCTGGCTTTTTCCAAACATAACACAGAGGGACTGTTCTCTCCTGTGTCAAACACAGTATCGTCCCTCCTGGACACAACAACCTGTTTTCACCTCACAACCTGCAGACTCTCAGTTCCCTGAAAGGAGGCGAGACTCAAACACTGCTCCAGCTTTGGACTTCTAACACTGGCTCTTCTCCTTTTGTTCCGACTCACTTTGACAGCTTTGATGTAAAAAATAGAAAATAGCAAGATTTTATCAACAACATGTGTAAGCATGTGATCGAGTGTGGGAGAGTTTGAGTGTGTGTGGGTGTATTTGTGTACTTCTGCTTGATTTTAGCCACAACTGACAGGCTAAATCACCGTCCTCTGTAAATGTTGCAACATTTCAAGACACCAGTGAGTTAAAAATTAAAAAAAAAAACCTCTCAGCTCAATATGACACCTGTTGCAAGTCTGGGCAGCGATTTGCCTGGTGGCCTAAGGTTTCTTGTTAAAGCAGCTGAGGGCCACACCTTTTTTCCACCGCAGGCTGAGAGTTTCTACTTCATTACCACACACGTCTTGAATTTGAGGGTTAAGGATTGAATAATAACCTGTAGCTACAGATTTACTTTGAAGAGATTCGGAGGGATAAATAAACCACCCTGTTCTTAAGTGACATTTCTCTTTGATGTATAAGAGAGAGGAAAAAAATCATTTTGATTAATAACTAACTTTGGGCTTGAGGATCCTGTTTTACTAATCTGGGCTTCAAACAACAATGTAAACAAAGTCATTCAGGTCTTGTGACAATTCATGGACAGTAACAATAACAACGTGCAGCTGTCAGACATGATTTTAGATATATGCCTGTATGACTTGTAACCATAGACTTTACATAAAGATGGACAATATGACACGTCCCCAAAAATGAAAGCAAAGGGTCAATGTTACGGACAGTGTTCTGTATGTCCTGTATGTATACATGTGTTGTGTTCTGTCTTGTGTTGTTGTTTTGTTCCCAAGTCCTTATAGACTGGTGATGCCTCCAGTGACTGGAAGGGGGAGCTCTCGGGCAGGACGCGCCAGTGAAGTGGCCAGAAGAAGAAGCATCATGGCCGCTCATCTCCCCTGCATCCAATCTTCCAATCACCCCACCTGTGACAGATCTCTCGTCAACCCTTCCTCTTTAAATAGTCCTGTGTTTGTTTTGTTGGCGAGAGGAGGCGTTTGTGGTGAGCTGTGTCAGAGCGCTGATTGTTTTGTTTGGTCCTGATGTTTGCTGGTGTCTTTAGTTTTTACCAGTAGTTTAAGTTGTAGCAGCCTACTTTTGTTTTGTCTTTTGTCTTTGTTTACTTTGTTTGTTGTGCGCACAGGGACTACAAGGATAGGTAAGATACTCCGGGGTTTACATATCACACTCACGTAGGTTTACTGTTTGTTAATACCTCAGGTTAGAGTGAGCACCACCCGCTGTACTTTTGGGTGCTAAGCACCTGTAAAGGGGGGGGGGGATTTCTTTGTGTTCTTTTTCTTTGGTGCCACTGTTAGTCCTTGTTGATCCCTGTGTTGCTTTGTCTAAATAAATACTGTCTTTATCTTATATCTGGTCTTGTGTTTTGTGTGATTGCACCCTCACTTATTCAGACCTGTTGCATTTATGTTATGTCCAGCTACGAGCCACCAGGGGGCGTAACATAAATTGGGGGCTCGTCCGGGATCTTTGATCCTAATTAAGCAACAGGTTTGTTGAGTGTTGGTGTGCAGTGCACACGTCAAGTAGGCTGTTGATATTGGTTAGATTAGTTAAGGTTTGTGTTAAGGCTGGTTGAAACATCATGGACACGTTTGATCTTGCGTGTTTTCTTAGTGATCCTTCTGTGGAACAGATTGATCGCTGTAAAAAAAAAGATTTGTATGCCATTGCGGCACATTTTGAATTTTCAGTCCCCCCAAATCAGCTAAAAGCTGAATTGAAAGAAGCGGTCGTACGTATGTTGGTTCACAACAAAGTGCTTGGTACGGGCAGCAGTGCCGCTACTCGTGCGCCCGCTAGTCCAGCCTTATCCTTGTCTTCTAACTCAGAGAAGGACAGCAGGGAGGAAGAGGTAGATGGGGGAGGGCTGGGTAAGGATGAGTCAGTTCCTTCTGATCTGGAGCGTAAGCCTCCTCTAACTCTGCCCCGACTCTCTCCATTTTCCTCACCTAGAGCAAGTGATGATGCCCGCTATAGGCTACGCTTAGCGCGCTTGCAGATGGAGGCGCAGGAGAAAGAGAAAGAAGCAGAGTATAGTCACAAGTTGGCTATTCGTAAAATGGAATTAGAAATAGAGGCGGATAGCCGCAGATTAGAAATAGAGGCGGATTACCGCAGAATAGAAATAACCGCAGATAAAGAGGTGAAGTTAAAGCGCCTAGAAATAGAAGCTGCTGCTGCGAGTTCAGCTCAAACTCGGTCCGTATCTGCTGAATCCTCCGCGCCTGCGAGAGGTTTTGAAGTGAGCCGAAATATCGTGCTAGTTCCTCAGTTTCGTGAGGCGGAAGTAGACTCATATTTTACTGCCTTTGAGCGAGTGGCTACCTCCCTGCAATGGCCAAAAGAGGTATGGTCTATAATGCTTCAATGTAAACTCACAGGTAAAGCCCAGGAGATTTTAGCTTCCCTCTCTCTAGAAGACAGTTTGTCATATGACACTATCAAGACAGCTGTGCTTCGTGCATACGAACTCGTGCCAGAGGCATATAGACAAAAGTTCAGGACATTTAAGAAATTGTCAAGTAAAACCTTCGTGGAGTTCGCCCGTGAGAAAGAGACTTTGTTTAATCGCTGGTGCAAGGCAAGCAACGCGACTGATTTTGACACCCTATCTCAATTGGTTCTCATCGAAGAGTTTAAGAATTGTCTGCCTGATCGAATAGTGACGTATCTCAATGAGCAAAAGGTTGGGACAGTAGGGCAAGCTGCGGTGCTTGCTGATGAGTTTGTGTTATCGCACAAGCAAACATTTGGGATTCCCCGATATGAGAGTAGGTCTTTTACTCCTTCTGCCTCGGCTAGAATGCAGTCTAGTCCGCCACGTCCCTTGCCTCTCCGCTCTAACGAGGAACGGGAGTGTTACTATTGTCACGAAACAGGTCACATAAAGGCTGACTGTTTTAGGTTAAAACGCAAGCAGTCACAGCCAAGCAAACGACCAAAAGAGGTTGGTTTGGTGCAAACATTGTTGGGTCAAGTGTCACTAGTCCCGGAGATGGAGGACAATACTCTGGAACCCTGTTACACACCATTTGTGTTGGACGGCCTGGTTTCCCTTAGTGCGAATGCGTTGAACCAGCATCCAGTGCGCATATTAAGAGATACTGGCGCAGCACAGTCTTTTATATTGTCAGATGTGTTACCTTTTTGCAATGACACTTTAAGTGGCTCCAGCGTGCTTGTGCAAGGCATTGAAATGGGCTTTGTGTCTGTGCCTCTCCATAAGATACATTTATCCTGTGACCTAGCAAATGGAGTGTTTAAAGTGGGCGTGCGCCCGTCTTTGCCCGTTAGAGGCGTCACATTTCTGCTAGGGAATGACATCGCTGGTGGCAAAGTTATGCCACTTTTAGAAGTTCTAGAAAGACCTGAGATTTTGCAGCCTGATGTGTTGGCTCAGGACTTCCCTGAAGTGTTCCCTGTGTGTGTGGTCACCCGTGCTCAAGCACGTAGTCTGGGTGAAGCAGTTGATTTGTCGGATACCCTGTTCGCTACTGAGGTGTCTGGCCCGACTCTTTCCCCATCTGTGATTATTCAGTCTACTGCTGAGCCGAGTGTCCAGCTTAAGGTTCAGGGCGATACTTCCACCACAGAGACAACTAGGTTGCCTATGGTACGAAGCAGTCTTATTGCTGCTCAGAAGGAGGACGTTACTTTAGCAAAGTGTTTTGCTGCGGCTCTTGCTCCAGAGATCGCTAAAAATAAAGAAATTGATTATTTTATGGAAAATGATCTACTGATGCGGAGATGGAAATCTCGCGCTGATTTTGATAATGAGTGGAGTAATGTTTTTCAGATTGTTGTGCCTACACAGTACAGACAGTCCGTGTTATCTCTGGCTCATGAACATCTCTGGTCTGGTCATCTAGGTGTTACGAAAACCTATGACCGAGTGTTGCGACATTTCTTCTGGCCAGGTTTGAAGCGAGATGTGTCTTCGTTTTGCCGTACGTGCCACGTGTGTCAGATTACGGGGAAGCCTAATCAGGTTATCAAGCCTGCACCTCTTCACCCGATCCCGGCTATAGGGGAACCGTTTGAGCACGTGTTGGTTGATTGTGTTGGTCCTCTGCCAAAAACGAAATCCGGTAACCAGTTCCTGTTAACAATCATGTGTGTAGCTACCCGGTATCCAGAGGCTATCCCTCTTAGGAGTATAACAGCTCAGTCAGTAGTAAGGGCCCTGATCAAGTTCTTTTCTACTTTCGGCCTTCCTAAGATCGTGCAAACCGATCAAGGTACCAACTTCCTTTCGGGTATTTTTGAACAGGTGTTAACATCCCTCTCGATATCACATCGGATCTCGAGTGCTTATCACCCTGAGTCGCAGGGGGCACTCGAAAGATGGCATCAGACGTTTAAGTCAGTGTTGCGCAAATATATCATGGAGACCGGTAGGGAATGGGATGAAGGCGTCCCTTTGGCTCTATTTGCCGTTAGGGAAATAGTGCAAGAGTCACTAGGTTTTAGTCCAGCAGAGCTGGTATTTGGTCACACCGTCAGAGGCCCTTTACAGGTGTTAAAGGATCAGCTAACGGACAAGAGTTCGTCCACCCAGCGAAACGTGCTGACCTACGTGAGTCGCTTCCGAGAACGACTGCACGAGGCTTGTAGTATCGCTAGGGAGAGTCTCTCTGCTGCACAACAGGGTATGAAGCGGCAGTTTGATAAAAAAGCACTTCCACGTTCTCTACAGCCAGGTGACTTGGTTTTAGTGTTACTGCCCATTCTAAGTAATTCAATGAGTGCTCGGTTTTCAGGACCTTATACTATTGACAGGAGGTTGAGTGCCACTGACTATGTGGTCAGGACCCCTGATAGAAGACGGAAAACCAGAGTGTGTCATATAAATATGTTGAAAAATTATTACAACAGAGACGAGGTCCAGCCGGAGACACGCAGTGCACCTCTTGTAGCCACTGTTGCGGCTGCGGTGTCACTAGCAGTGAGCCCTAATGCAGTGAGTGATGAGGATGGCCTGAGTTTACGCAATGCCCAGCAACAGACCCCTCGGTTGTCCAATTCAGAGATGTTGGTGAAACTTCCATCCTTGATGCATCATTTAAGCAGGGAGCAGGAAGCTGACCTACTCTGCCTTATCTCAGAGTTCCCCTGTCTGTTTGGAGATGTGCCTACCCGCACTACGGTGTTAGAGCACGACATAGAGGTGGGTGAGTCCCGGCCTATTAAACAGCACCCATACAGGGTAAATGCACATAAGAGAGCTTTGATGAGAAAAGAGGTTGACTATTTACTTGAACATAATTTAGCTCAGCCCAGTTCCAGTCCATGGAGTTCTCCGTGCTTATTGGTTCCAAAGCCTGACGCTACTGTCAGATTCTGTACAGATTATCGAAAGGTAAATCATGTTACTGTACCTGACTCGTTTCCTATGCCCAGAGTAGATGATTGCGTGGATACCATAGGGTCAGCTCGATATGTCACAAAGTTAGATCTATTGAAAGGTTATTGGCAAGTGCCCCTTTCACCACGTGCTTCTGCTATCAGTGCTTTTGTGACTCCTGACAATTTTTTACAATATTCCGTGATGGCTTTCGGAATGAGAAACGCTCCGGCCACTTTCCAAAGGTTGGTGAATATTGTGTTTAGTGGTGTACCTAACTGTACTGCATATTTGGATGATGTGGTAATACACTCATCAGAGTGGACTGCTCATGTGGACTCGCTAAGAACTGTGTTTCAGCGACTGGCTGATGCATCCCTGACACTGAACCTGGCAAAGTGTGAGTTTGGGAAGGCAACTGTGACCTACTTGGGTAAACAGGTGGGCGGAGGCCAAGTGCGTCCCTTGGAGGCCAAAATCGCAGCAATCACATCTTTCCCAGTGCCCACCACTCGGCGAGAGTTACGCCGATTCCTCGGAATGACTGGTTACTACCGAGGGTTCTGTAGGAACTTCTCTTCTGTTGCAGCCCCAATGACTGACTTGATCAGTCCATTGGTAAAGTTTGTCTGGTCAGACAGGTGTCAAACTGCCTTTGAGTGTTGTAAAGCACTCTTGTGTAATGCGCCAGTACTCAGTGCTCCTGATTTTAGTAAACCGTTTTCCATGGAAGTCGATGCGAGCGGTATTGGTGCTGGTGCAGTTTTAACTCAGATGGATTCTGAGGGTTTGGTCCACCCTGTAGGATTCTTTTCGAAGAAGTTTAATAGTAGCCAAATGCACTACTCTACCATAGAACAGGAGACGTTGGCTTTGCTGCTTGCGCTTCAATTTTTTGAGGTGTATGTTGGGTCTAGTGCGGAGCCTGTGGTGATTTACACGGACCACAATCCGCTAGTGTTTCTGCATCGCATGCACAACCACAACCAACGACTGATGCGTTGGTCTTTGTTTATTGAGAATTACAACCTGGTGATCCACCACAAAAAGGGCACCGAGAATGTGTTTGCAGACGCTCTGTCTCGCGTGTAAATATTGTTGGTCAGTAGTCCTCAAAACCTCTGTGGGAAATTGATATTGATTTTGGGGTTTACGGGATGGTTTAAGGTATCGTCAGCCCTGGGCTGACTCTTTATGGGGGGGAGTGTTACGGACAGTGTTCTGTATGTCCTGTATGTATACATGTGTTGTGTTCTGTCTTGTGTTGTTGTTTTGTTCCCAAGTCCTTATAGACTGGTGATGCCTCCAGTGACTGGAAGGGGGAGCTCTCGGGCAGGACGCGCCAGTGAAGTGGCCAGAAGAAGAAGCATCATGGCCGCTCATCTCCCCTGCATCCAATCTTCCAATCACCCCACCTGTGACAGATCTCTCGTCAACCCTTCCTCTTTAAATAGTCCTGTGTTTGTTTTGTTGGCGAGAGGAGGCGTTTGTGGTGAGCTGTGTCAGAGCGCTGATTGTTTTGTTTGGTCCTGATGTTTGCTGGTGTCTTTAGTTTTTACCAGTAGTTTAAGTTGTAGCAGCCTACTTTTGTTTTGTCTTTTGTCTTTGTTTACTTTGTTTGTTGTGCGCACAGGGACTACAAGGATAGGTAAGATACTCCGGGGTTTACATATCACACTCACGTAGGTTTACTGTTTGTTAATACCTCAGGTTAGAGTGAGCACCACCCGCTGTACTTTTGGGTGCTAAGCACCTGTAAAGGGGGGGGGGGATTTCTTTGTGTTCTTTTTCTTTGGTGCCACTGTTAGTCCTTGTTGATCCCTGTGTTGCTTTGTCTAAATAAATACTGTCTTTATCTTATATCTGGTCTTGTGTTTTGTGTGATTGCACCCTCACTTATTCAGACCTGTTGCATTTATGTTATGTCCAGCTACGAGCCACCAGGGGGCGTAACAGTCAATCACTCGCTGGCCACAGAATAGATCATAACCCCAGCCTCCTCCATTTAAGCGGAAGCGACATGTACCAAAAAACATGTCAAATACATTTTTCTCTGGTTTCCGTAATTTTAAGGCTGAAACTGATATTGGACCTCAGACTCTTGATAGAGTGCATCTTTATTCATAGTCTCTGTGAAAAACACGACGACAATTCCCCATTCCATGCCTGAACATTTTATACAGAACCGCGAGGCAGAATATACAATGTTACCATCATGAACAAGCTGTATAAAAGGTGATAATGACAAGAATGTATTCGTTAAAATTCAGACAATATCAAGTAGAACAAGAATGGAAGGCCAGTTAGTAGGTTCTGCTTCATTTAAACTCTCTGTTTAATGAGTTCAGACTTGTAGAGAGAATCATGATGATGTTCTAATTGGGCGTAGCAGGATGGATCTGATCAACCGTGAATTCTGAGTTTAATCTTCAATTGAAACACAAACTTGGCATAAAGCTTAAAACCCTTTGTCTCGCTGACGGCCCCGCCCTCATGCAGTAGGGTGCGGCGTCCGGCAAAGTCATTCCCTAGAATTCATCTGCTGTTCAAATAGTGGCAATTAAACAATTTGCCATATTACCACCTGCAGTGAAAGCAGGTTTTGCAAAGCGCAGCTGTTTCTTTTATGCCCCAACAGCAGCGATCAGGTAACCATGTGCAGAAAGTTGAAGGTGCATTCCTGCAGAGTTCACACCGTTCCTCCTCCTCCTGCTCTCGTCCTGCTCCGTTCACAGTGTTTTACGATCACAAGAGGAAAAGCAAGGCTCAATTCAAGAACATTCTTGAATCAAATTGGTTTTTATTGGAAGACAGGTGACACTATGTCATCCTAATGGCAAACTGCTTCATTTCTTGAGATTGTTATGATAGAGCTATGTTTGGGAACACGTCAATATGACTTTTGTGCAGCAGCAAAGGCACAAAATACACAAAGTATGTCAGGATTAAGTTGCAGGTAACCTAACGTTACACACTGTTTATTATTCCACAACTACTCATTCATGGAAGTGTATTTTTTAATTTATCTTGAATGCATATTGGAAAACAAAAATCATATATATTTATGTCAAAACACTAAAGTGAGGGTTTAATTTCCCTTGTCACTCAAGTCCACCCTCCACTTACAATTTGTTTTTTCTAATTATAGTTTCACTTGGGTGTTTGACCTTCACAGTGACAGTGATTTACCTGCAGCGTTTGACACCTGAACGCTGTTTTCACATTCACCTGCTGAAGGGGGAAAGTTTTTATGGGCTCACTTTAAGTAGAAGTTAAAGATATGTTGACACGTTGCTGCAAAATAACATCTTCTCAATTGACCTACTGCAAATTATAACCACATTGAAACAGGATTTCAGTATTTAGTTGACATTGGATTGAACTGTAGATGCATTTTGATGGAAGCACTTTCGTCATGCATTCAATCATTTTAAATCGAATTAAATTAAGTTTAAGTCGATCGTTACGGCCAAGCAGATGTACAGCAAGGGGCATTTGCATGTACACTTGGAGTCATTTGCAAACCACAGACGCCACTTACGGTTCTGCTTTCATTTCACTGTAAGAGTTTCATATCTCACACAGTCATATCTAAACACATGTTAATGTGCGAATCCCACTTCCTTCTTTACAGTGACATGCACTGCTAACTGTCGACATTGGGTTTGAATTCATTTGTTGCTACAGTGTATTTTTAACCATTAGAAAAACAACCTGTCTCGTTTGAGTTTCCTCTTTCTTGAAACATTCTTTAATAAAAAATGTGTTAACCTCGAACATGTTGCATCTCTTAATGTTGTTCCTATTTACACAGTGTGTATTTGATATGAAAACCTTTTGGCAAATAATCCCTCAGTCAAAATAAATCCCATATTATAGCAACGTGTTGGACTCAAATGGAGAAATACACAAGCAAGTAGCCAAGTCACTATGTTATAACAGGGCTGTGTAACTAAATAAATGTGTATATATATTGCAACAAATTTACATTACACAAGCCAGAAAAATGTTGTGGGAGTCTTTTAAACGACAAAGTACATAATTTTTATTCAGTGCCGTGCTAAAAGTCAGTGACTGTGTGTGTTTGTGTGTGTCTGTGTGTGTGTGTGTGAGTGTGTGTATGTTAGAGAGTCTGCGCTTACAAAAGCGAAGCAACAATAGCACCAGAACTGGGCTGAGTCGTGCCCTAATTTCCTTCTCCTCGGCACTACGTCACAGCGAGAGGAAGACCCCCAACCCCCATTGTGCTGTACGCCAGTGGCAACATAAACACTTACACAGACACACACACACACACACACACACATAGCTTCTTATGTGTACGTGTATAAAAACATTGGCATAACGGGAAACACGCATGTTGCATGATGCCTGGCTACACCCAAAATATTCACGACTGCAGACAATATTCTGCATGTATTAAAAACACACACACCCTTCTCTGCTCTTTGTTCCAATGTGATGAATGCAGAGGAATGCCCTCAGACAGTGAGACCCTCCTTGCCCCCAACCCCAGCACCCACCACCCTCCACCCCATCCTCGCTTCTTCCCTCGTCCGACATCTTCCTCCTCTTCTCTCCACAACCTAGATTGCTTTGCTCCAAGCTCCTATAGGTCAGTGGCTAGAAAAATAAGGCCATGTCAGGTTTTAAGACACAATTGTGAAAGACACAACAGCCCCAGCTCTTCTTTTCTTTCCTGCACACACAGACGTTCTTTCTCTCCTTCTTTCCCCCCCTCAGGACTTACTCTCCTTTTGCTCTGCACCTATTTGAAAAAGGGGGGGTCCACTCCCTCTATCAGACATAATTGAGAATTAGTTTTGGTGCGTGCGTGTGTGTGTGTGTGTGTGTGTGTGTGCGACCCTCATCTATCAGCACGGTTGACAGTTGAGCCACTGAATGACTGCCATTATCTTCCTTATTACTCACCAACAGCACAGAGGGTGGCTGCAGGAAAAACAAAGACAGACGGTAAAGAGGGAATACAACAGACAGAGAGAAAAAGAGATGCATTGCGACATTGCCCGGTTCCGTCGCAGGGAATTCCCACTACACACAAGTTCGCCAGCAGCTCATTTGTGAGGTTGCTAGGGGGCAGTTAAAAGGTTCAATTTGAAGTCACGGAGTAAGCGCAGCCATTATCAAGACGGTGATAATGGCTGAAGGGCTGTTTTTATCCAGTAACAGGCCGAACACCTTGAAGAACACATACCTGAACAATGTTTGTCAAATGTCCGGCCTTCATAAACTGTACTGTACTTTTTTTATTTAATTTAAGGCCCTTTCAAGTTCAATGTGCCCTTTTTTTTAGTAGTTTTTCCTTACTCTTGTTGAGGGTTAAGGACAGAGGATGTCACACAATGTTAAAGCCCTATGAGACGAATTGTTATTTGTGAATGTGGGCTATACAAATAAAACTTGAGTGATTTTAAACAGCGATTACACTTGTTCCGTAAGTTTAGTTTTTGCAAATTTAAGAAATCAACTATTTCTCCGAAAGGGCTGGCAAACAGCATTTCAATGGTCTGTCCATCAGGACACTTATATGAGGCTTAAATAGTTGATTCAATTTTAGCATCAAGCCATTTCTGTCCAAACTACACCAGACACGGACTTCCTCTTCCTCTTCACAGCTTAGCTATCAATAAACCAACAGTATTTCCAGTGGGCTAAAAAGGCACATAACTGCAAAGTTCATAGTTTGATTAGTATTACCTCCCTAGTCCCTACATAATAATATATAATAACCTCTCTTGAGGATTCTGTGGACCCTCTTTTGAGTCTATAATTGTTTGAATAAAGTTTTAAGCTAATTTTGTACCCAAGATATAAGTAGTGATCTAGTGTGAGTAACCTTTTAACTTCTTTCAGCTTAGTGTTCTGATGGTTCCTTGGCTTTGAATTTTGATTTTGACAATTTAGATAACGCATTTATTCCTATGTCATCCTCCATTTGCTTTATCTTCTCGAGTCCCTTTCTTTTCTTTGTCGTTCTCTGTGAGTATTTCTGTCTCTCTTCCTGACATGTCAATGCTCCATCCACAGGCCTGATCTCCACAGCTCATTCAACGTCACAATACACACACACTCAGTTTGCACACAGTACTCCACAAACACAGCACACAGAGGTCACATAAAATACATGTTAAAGGAATGTATGATATAACATGATATCCACAATTTACACTTAACGAACCAGCTGCAGCTGAGCTGCTCTCTCTCTCATGTTTCATGCTCCCAGGCCCTGAAACTACAGTTAACTGGTGGAGTAAAATGATCTGCATGACAAAGTGATGTCATGCTTTCGCTGTTACACATGTGCATGACCATGTAATTATTAAAACTTAATGGCACAGCGATGACTCAGACCAAAACATTTCTAACTCCAGAAAGCAGCGATGTCAGAGCAGCGAACGATGACCTCATTGTGAAAAGCTAGTTAATAACAGCTGAGTCCTGGGACTTCAAACCAGTGTAATATGCATTGGATGAACTGGTTCTAGCATTGTTACCTCCACCTTACGCGAGTTTGTTTGTTGGTTTTTCACCGGTATTCAACAAAAACTACTGCAGAGATTCCCATGAAACCTGGTGGAAGGCTCGGACACGGGCCAAGAAAGAATTCATTACATTTTGGCGGAGATCCGGGTCATGAACGGGGCAAAGGAGTGAAAGAATTTATAAATACTGTTCCCACTCTACCAGGTGCCAGTCTAGTTTTATAACTAAATAAAAGAGTATTGTAGATTGATTTAAATGAATAATGATGTTCTGTCAGATTACAACTAGTCTTTTTGACTTGACTTTTAAACTATTATTTTTGGACTGTTCTTAAAACGTGTGTTAAATGATATTCACTGTTCTAAATGTCACTATTTTCAAGTCCAAAAAGTTCCCTCTGATAATACTAGTAAAAAATAACACAATACAAGTTATAAAATAAAACCTATACATGCTATTAATACCTATAGAGTCTAATCAAAGTGTTGCACTGAATTATGTTAAAGCATTTCATTTTTTTAAACCCATTCTGGCATCAAAACGGACCTGGTTGGCAAAACTACACATTACCTCAGTACATCTGTGCAACATTACAAATTGAGAAGTAAGTAAAGTAAGAGGTCACACTCAAGAGACTGGAATGAACACACTGTTCTGAGAATAGCTGCAGACTTCCAGCTGAAAACATGGTAACGTCACGTCTCATTGTCATACGAACTGTCCCAACACTGTGTGTCGTTTCCCTCACAGCTACAGTGACTGCACAGCTTGTAATTAGGGTTAGTTTGGCTGATTGAGCTGTGTCATGTTAGAGGTGGAGCAGAGAACCAAACATTTCTACAGGCTCCGTAATAACAAGCTACATCAGCCCTGAGGTCACATCTGGCTCATACACACACGCACACGTCTGTGTGTAAAAAGGCATGCATATGCACTTGCCACCTAACTCTGTGCACGTCTCACGACTACATATTCAAGGAATTGTGTGGTTTTCAAAGTCTATGCTGAAACAGTGTCTGTGTGTGTGTATGTGTGTGTGTCTAAATGTGTCTAGGCTTTTAATTGTTGACACGCCGTACAGGATGACACGACTGCAAGTTTGCAAAAGTTGTCCTTCCATTGAACTAAAGAGTAATGTGTTCAAAATTCTTATATTCTCATAGAAAAAAGTGTAACAAAAATTTCTCAGCAAAAATATGAGGAAAATCTAAAAAAAAAAGAAAGGAATGTCACTGATTGTCAGTTTAGGTACAATGAGGATTTTCAACAAAACCAACTTCAGAAGTTGTCTGCTTACAAAAGATTACACACTTTGTTATATTTACTTTTTCCATTTCAAAAATAACAATTAATTTAGATATGGCAGCTCTTTTTCATACATTTGAGATTAACATTCTTCCAGTTTGGCATGCTCAGACTGTACTTGGGGGCTGACAGGATAAGTTAAAGAAACCGACTTGGACATTTGCGTCCTCACTTACAGCGCCTCCACATAACATCAGGGAACATGTCTGGACTTCAGAGCACATCTGAGAGCAGCTCATACGATACAGCAGGCTTCAGTAAGTTGACAGAATATTGTGTCAGTTCTGAGGTGTCATGGCGCACTATGACTGTAAATCTTCCACTTTATCCTCCAGTGGCACCATTCATGTACCTGGTCATTACGTGCACACGTGTGGCAGCTGTGAGACGACTTTGAGCGACCACCTCCAGCAGCAATTTGTCACCACCTAAACTCCCGGGGCGTCCCAGGACAGCGCCAGGGCCTCAGACACAGAAAAGCTGAGGAGGACAAGGTGTTGTTCGAAAGACGCAGCAGACAAGATTTATGGTGCAGTGGAATGGAGAAGTTAAAAATACCGTTTGACTTTCAAAACCTGTTGTAACTGATTGATCAATACAACACTGGGATTATGGGCAAATAAAGATTAACTGGGGAAATTTGCTTTTCGTTGAAAACAGAACAAGCAAGTGACTCCACCTGACCTCGGTGAAACGCTCACTCGTGACTTCTGGATCCGACCAATAAACAAGAGGAGACTCATCTTTATCGCTGGACGTCAGCTGACAGAGCTTTGTGGTGACAGGGAGGACGGAGCCTGATGGTTTGTTTTAAAAAGGGCACAGACAATAACACCAGGGTGGAACGTTCAGGTGAACTGGCATACTGGTTTGCTCTGGACTTTCCAGAGTTTGTTCCTATCTGGATTCGAGCTGTGTAAATAACACATTAGCTACCATAACACAACAGTATCAGCAATGTCAGGGGTGTGTATGTACAGTGCTGCACGCAGACACACACACACACTTACGCAAATAGAGTTTAAACACCTGCAAGTTGTGTTACTGAAAAGTCAAAAGACAATGTTTTAAATTATTAATTGTTGAACAAAATCAAGAGAGAGATTTTACACTTAAACACGTAGCTGAAATCAAATATCAAGCTGATACTATTGAATATTAGGACTAACTCTAATCAACACCTTTATTTTAGACAATCTCATAATAGATCCAATTGCTGCTGATATGGGAGCATCCAGTTTACTTGTTTTCTGAGTTAGTCTGGTGTGAACTTGTCTATGTTGCCTTCAAAGCACGATTTTAAAAAGCTAAAAATATCAACTCTTTTGCATTTTGTCCGGGCCTTACAGCCGTCGCCTAGCAACAGAGCTATTGACAGAAAGTCATTTGGTTGTTCGAAAACACTGAAACAATGTTTTTTTAACCTGGGTAACGTCAGCTGTTGGAACGAGCACTTACATTTACAGGTCCAGTGTGTAAGATCTTTGGTGTATAAACTGTACAAGTCTTTACTCTAGAATAGGCTTTTAATATTTGAATACATTATATTTACATCGGGACCGGGTCCTGTCTACCGAGGCCCAAACTGGACAAACTAAACACCTTTTGAGTTTTTATGACAACTGAAGACCACCACAGGTTCTCTCTCCTGTTTAGAAGGGGAGGGTGGGGTGAAGGAGATTCAGCTGCAACACGCAACTTCACCCCTAGATGTCACTAAATTCTACACACTGAACCTTTAAACATAAATTCTCTCCACGCCCTGCTTGCTGCCGCCGTCACCTCTTTAAAAAACAGTTTCGTCACTGAAGTGCAATGTATCATGGGATAAGGTGGACCTGGGAAGGATTCACCTCCTTGGGGGGGAAGAAGGACACATTTATAGACGGATATTGGAGGATCATTCGAATTGGGACAGTCCAGTCCCACTGCTGTGACACAATCAGTCCACAAATGCAGCTTCTGAAGGATGTGGCCCATTAATAGAGACACAGCCATGGTCTCCTCTTATAAACGTAACATCTGTGCAGGTTTCTATTCTTAATGGTTTGATCCAAGCCACAAACCAGGTCGTTTACCAGCCAGTCAGCATGGACCCTCTGGCAGTCACACCCTTCATCAGCAGCTATCCTCCTTGGGATTTCTCATTGACCTCCATTCATTCATTGCAAACAGCCCATTTCAAAACAGTCTCTCCAAGTGTAACCAGAACCAACTCGTTCCAAACCAGAACCAGGACCTCAGACATGACATGTCGGTCCCCACAAGGTCAGGGTCCACGCTGCTAACTGTCCTCAGGATGGGGACTGAGAGGAGACTTACATTTCAGCGCCTGGATGAGAGCTTTCCCATCTTTGATCAGCTCCTTGATGAACTTGTTGGTCTTGTCCAGCTCCAGTTCGTGGGACTTGAGTCTCTCCCGGAACTGAGGACTGTCCAGGTAGCAGTCACTGAACTCCAGGGCAGGTAGACCCATCTTCCCAGTCCGGCTGCACCAGCTGCACCAGCACCGGCAGAGGAACAAGAGGAGGAGGTGGAGGAGGAGGAGGAGGAGGAGGAAGAGGAAGAAACCCTGAGCTGCTGCTGCTGCTGGAAATGATGGGAAATCCTCTCACAGCATGTAAACAACCCAGCGAGAGAAGAAGCAGCTTTCCTGTGTTTTTAAAGTCCTCCAGAGGAACGGTCTCCACGATGCTTCCAGTCCAGGGAGATGGAAGAAGGTCCGGAGAAGGGTCCACTTGCTTCAGGTGACCCGGGGCTGCCGCGCTCCTCACGACCAGCTCATCCCGAACCAGGGCCGAGGAGGGGGGGCGGGAGGGAGGGAGGCAGTCCGCGGAAAACAAACACAGGACTCCGGACTCGTAAACGCGGTGTCTCCCCTAGGCGGGTTTTTAAACGCACTGCCGTCCCCGAACCACAAGCCCCGCTCAGCTCGGCGCCGCCGCACAACGTAACCAGCCTACCCCGACGCGGATAAGCCGCTGACGGACGGCTCTCTCAGCCAATCAGGGGGCCGCACCGGAGAGCTGAACCCTCCGGGGGGCGGGGCGTGAGCTGAGCCGCTCCACAGCACAGATGGGGGGAAAAAGCGAAGATGTCTCACTCGGTGCGAGAAAAGAGTTTGGGTTCAGCTCATTCATTGGCTACTTTATATGATGATGGACGACATGACAGCTCTTCTTAAGTGAAGCCAAAGCCTCTTGATCGCCACCTAGTGACTCGCTGCAGTACACCTCACAAGTCCCACCTCCTCTATGTTCCATCAAACCTCGGAACTAGGGGTTACCGACCCTTGAGTCGGAAGTTTCAATTTAAACGCCCCCTCAAGTCGGATTTTTGACTCAGAGGAACCTCACCACCCCTGACCTCGAAAACAAAGATGGCTGTTCTGTATATCAACAGTATTTGAAGCTGTAGTTTTAAGTCTTTAGTAGCACGTCTGTCGTTAAATGCGACGTACACATAGTAATGTCCAATTGCTGCCTGTTGACGTTTTAACTAAGTGTTGGTTTGTGTGAAATGTTTCGTTATTATGAACTGTTTTGGCTAACTATGGCTAGCTGGCTAACGTAAAACATTTTTACTGTGCAAGTGGAACCCTGTGATGTCATTCTGAGGGCAGAGCTCCGAGGTGTAATGTAACGCGGCTTTAGTGGATGGTACATTGTCAAAACAAAAAAGTTACAGTACATGTCAAGTATATGTTTCCTCAAAGACGGCGTCTGTCACACTGATGTATGTCCGATTTTTTATTTTCCCAGTAAGTTTGGTATTAGGTTGTTATGCTATTCGTCGAGCCCTCACTACCACAACAGGGATGACACGTAACAAAGGTCCAGGGTTATTTATGTGGTGTTTTGCCACCAGACAATCCATCCTTTGCAGCTCTCACTATCCTGGAATCTGTTGTGAACAAACCTGGGACTTTCATGCAATGCCAGTTCATTTTTAACAACAGGATCAGGTGGCTTTCTACCTCTGTGACCAGAAACTGTGAAAACCCACTACAAACCTAAAGGCTGTTAGTTTGGTCTGTTTAAATTGTCAGTCACTGCGCTTTAATTTTTTGTTGTGCCTCCCAGTAAACTTAATGATCTTAGAACAATTTCCTGCTTAACGTCATTATTGTATTTACCACTTTTCCACTTTGTTGCATGGTCCATTGAATTGGGTCACTTAAAGGCTAGATTGCGTCTGCTTGGCATTTAAGACTTCAAGGGCCTTTTTCATAGGAGGAGGATGTAGCTGCTCAGATATGAAGCACATGCAAAGAGATACAGATTCAGCTTCTTAAACACAACAGCTACCCATATATATGAGTACATATATTATGTATAGTCAGCTCATAAATGTGTGTGCATGTGGAGCTGATGTGGAACAAGAGAGAAAGTTAGACTGCAGGCCTTGTGTCAGTCAAGCAGAGATTAAGACTGTTATTTCATTAAATGTCACCTTAATGATTATGATTTAAAGGGTTTGTGTGTGTGTGCGTCTGTGTGTGTGTGTGTGTGTGTGTGTGTGTGTGTGTGTGTGTGTGTGTGTGTGTGTGTGTGTGTGTGTGTGTGTGTGTGTGTGTGTGTGTGTGTGTGTGTGTGTGTGTGTGTGTGTGTGTGTGTGTGTGTGTGTGTGTGTGTATCCTTCTGAACAGAGACGATCTTTGCACGCAGCAGGCCTGATTGGTGGGAGAAGACGCTGACGTCATTTCGGACAGAGCGGGGAAATTCTGCAGCTCTGGATCTGCCTTGGATTAAGATTTAACACACTCTCAGACGCCCTCTGCTGGTAGGATGGTGCCAAGCAACATAAAAATAAATGGTGTCCTTTTTGAGTTTTCTTGAGATTCATCCAACAGCGGTTAGGATTTAAAGTAATTTATAACATGTTTAGACTCAGTAGGCCTTAATTTTTGGACTCTACAGTAAGTTGTATTGACTCTTAGTAATTCTATGGTCTCTGCTTCTTACCATTAAGAAGTTGACACCTCCACCCTTGTTTAAACTCTGCTTGCATGTGAGTTACACATGGGCACAGTTTGCATTTGTGGTTATGATGTGAAAACAGCTCGGGTCGGACATGTTGCTTTCTTTGCCACACCACATTTTACTCATTTCTCCGTCTGACACATATGGTGCACAAAGACCAACAGGAAGTCACAGTATGCTGGTGTTGGTGGTGTATGTAGTCTAAGAAGCTGATAGCTGAGAAAAAAGGATGAACCGATTTACACTTGCAGGATAAGACACGTTGTGTTTTAACATCGTGTGCCATTTCAAATACAATAATGAGCGTTAAAAAGTGATAACTGCTCTTTGACAATAGTAAAACATCACATTATGACGGGTTAAATCAAATGCTTAAGCCTTAAGAACACATGGCATGTAGGTATAGAAAGCATACTTCTGTTCTTTTCTCCAAAAGGCCTCAAACGCAGGTTTAGCCGTCACACACAGCCCTTCCTGTACGAGCTCATGTATTGTAGATGATGTATGTCATGTCCTCGGAAGCCCTCGGCCTTATAGTGTCATATTCAGCCAGTTTTTCCAGCATGAAGAGTCAGAGGCCGTCTCTCTTCACAAAGCACTGAAGCAGAATTGGTCAGCGGTGATAAAATCAGGACACTGGTCGCCCACTGTCTGGTTGACACTAATTTCTGAGCACAATATCCTTTCATGGCAATGAATACAACCATTGTAGGGGAGGGGGGGGGGGTCATTCCTGTACACTGAGAGGCACTGGACACTGGAGTCAGATTTATTGTGTCCAATGTACTTAGCTAATAAGGCTTTGTGACAATATGATCGTGTTTGAGGACGATGGATTTAGACTAAGTAGTGATGGGAAACATCAAAGTTTAGTGAGGACAGTATTTAGAAAGTAGGAAGATACAAAGTTGGACGACATAATTCTTGCACTCATCTGGCAACATGAAGGTCATCTGAAACTGTAATTTATGAGCTAAAAGGAGACTGAACATTTACAATTGATTATTCATGTGAATTCAAACACTCTAACCTAAATAACCATTATGTATCACCACACATGGATGTGTAAATAGGACACTGTTGGCCATGCCATTTTTTATAAGGAAATATTAAATGAGCTTTGTTGAAAAATTATTTACAAATGTAGGTCTAAACATCATCCACAAATTACATTTTAAATGTATTTCATCACATGGTTAGTGGGTGTCTCAATAACTAATTTTCACATGTTGAGAGGACAGAAATTCGTCCATCTAGAGAGAATTTTACACTTTCACATTTGAAAGTGAGAATTTACGAGGTGACACCACAGAGGCAGGTTTTTTTCAGATAGTTGATCTATTCTACCATCTTCTGGTAAACTGAGGTAAAGCAGCACTGTCTACACCAGTGCAGTGCAGGTGAGAGAGAAGTAGGTCAGTGTCTACATTTTCTGGCCGAGCTCTCACTCTTCTTTTTTCCGTTCTACATCACAGTCTCGTGATTGTAAAACTTAGAGCGCGCTGCAGGATTTTAAAATCCAGATGTCCTTTAGAGGACAAAGCCTGGAGAGGAGCTCGACACAAGGCAGCCACTCGGAATAATCCAGCCGGCCTGCCTCACTGCTGCTGTTTATTGTCATGCGAGTGTGACACAGACAGTGGGAGTGTGCAGAAATAGATTCTGGGCTCGCTGTGTTCTTAGAAACCATTTTCCACCACATTTGAAATGTCACAATACATATTTAAATATGAATGTTTTCAACCCAGTTCATTCACTCAGATACACACCGAGATATAGATGACATCCCTGTAGTTTATAACCCAGGGCAGTACATGTTTACAGATGGAGACCAGTGTCACTGCTGCTGTTTGCTGACTCCTGCCAGGGCCCTGGTTACAAAGCAGGAATCCTAGGAGGCAGAGAGACACTTGTCAATGTTTTAAATGTCAATGCACCACCTTCCCCTAACTTCACGATTCCTACCTGCATTTATGCACTGAGGACATTTGCCTTTTCAAAGATTATTTGTTGTCCAATGTTTATTTATTCAGGGTTTTTTTTACATTTGCAGGAACTTGAAGCAATTCCAACGATGTGACCTCACTCTACCTTTGAGACCTGGCCTGGGTTTCAATAGCGTGGACGTTATGTAAGATTCCTTCTGGGAACCGAAGTCGTTCTTGTTGTGTCTGTGACAAATGTTTGTATTGCGTTGCTCACCGGTGTCTCCAGGAGGACACCGGTGTCAGAATGTGTCAGTGCTCAGTCAGACAGGCTGCCATGGCGTGGACACGCTCGTCACTCCGTCTCCCTCTCTCTCTCAATTCCAGCTCGGTAATTTTGGTCCTGACGTTGGTCCGTTACAATGGCTCCTCTGACGTTGTTGGAAGGATGGTGAGGTGAGGGGGGGGGGGGCGGGTGGAGAGCAGATATAGGAGTACACACTCAACTCCCTGGAGTCCAGACACTTCTCTAGTGGCAACAAGAGGAAGAGCTTGTGTGGCTCTAAAGGCCTCACAGACTGGTTTCACCCAAACCTCAGTTACTAGGGACGTGTAGAGGAGGAGATGCTGATTCATCTGAACAACTGTCCCTCGACTTTCCCACAGGTACGTGTTGTTTGTGTGAGAATCTAGTAAAGGGGAATATCACTTTGGCTTATTTACTAACAGATGGTAAAATATGACAGGAAAGCAAGTTGATAACAATCTTAATGTTGAGGAATTGATTTTCATTTAACTGCCTAATGCTATTTTTTCTATTTGTACAATTGTGCAATCCTGTAAAGATGTATATATACTTTTTAACATATTTCCTTGTGTTGATATTGCATGGAGACTCAATTATTAGTTTTACTCACTTTTGTTTCTATTCGTTCGTCTCATCTCCTCTCATCTCATCTCATCTTCTTTTATCTTCAGTCTAATCTCATTTCATCTGGTCTCATCTTATTGTCTATTGTCTATCATATCTCATCATCTACCGTGTATTGTTTATCGCCAATCTCGTCTCATTGTATTGCCTTTCATCTATCTTGTCTCATCTCCTCCCATCTCATTTCATCTCATCACTTCTCATCGGCTATTGTCCGTCCCGTCTCATATAATCATCTATCGTGTATCGTTTATCGTCTGTCTCATCTCAATTTATCTTATCATCTTTCATCCATTTCGTCCATTTCTCATTTTATCATCTATCTTGTCTCGTCTCGTCTCATCTTATTTCATCGTCTATCTCGTCTCATCTCATATGAACCTATCTTAAGTTGATCTGGCTTTTTGTGAACGTTTTTGTATGTTAAGACATGTTAAGGGTCAAAGGTAGCCATGCTTCTGGTAAGTCAACATCACTTTCAGCTGTTGGCTAGAATAACAACAAACAGGTTCAGCCTCTCCTCCCACGCTTCTGCACTCTGACTGAACCACCGCTCGAACATTTGATGTCACTCTCACCACCACATCTGTCCAAAGGTCCCTGCGGACCAGTGTGGCTCTCATGTCCCGTAACACGACAACCACCTCCAGGTCCCGATCTCAGGAGAACCGGCTGGGAGTGGGAAGGCCTCACATTCCTCCTGTGGCTTTGTAGCGCTCTGTTTTTCGCCCTCCCTCTCGCTGCCTCTATTTCTCGTACCTCTCCAAGACATTCCAGATGTGGGCCAGCTTGGCTACAACAGCTCCACTCTACCTCCCGCTACTAATGATAAAATAGAGACAATTTTTACATTACCACCGCTGACTGCGTCCTTCTCTGCTCCCTTTCGATTGGATGACAGCTACTGTTGCTCTGGGATCTCCACCCTGCAGGATACAGGCGAGAGATTACACTGATTCTGTGGCTTTAAAATGGGCTTGTTTTTTTTTGGAAAAGGCTCAATGAGGAAGAATTCAGTTTGGGGGTAAGGAAGATGGAGCTGGCTGGATTTCACGTGGCTGCTGTTTAGAAAAATGCAGGGCTGAAGCCAACTGAACGCAGGGTGTTAATACAAAGTGGTTTTACTTCAAACACGATCCGGAAAATGGCTCTTTTGTTTCACTGGTGGATTAAAATGTCATGAGTTAAACTGTTAATATAGTTGTGAGGCTGTTGCAGGTCTTGCAACATTTCCGGGAGGGAGTTCAACTATTTGTTTGTTCTGTTGTCTGACCTTGCACCGGTTTAAGGTGAAAGTCATCTGGCAATTATTTCCAGAAAGAAAGAATCTAAGGGATGTTCTGTGAGGGAACATGTTTGGGCATGTGTCGGCTCTGCCCGGCCTCCATCCATATCCTATCACTTCATTTAGAAAAAACGAGAATGCTTTAAAAGGCCGACAAATAAAAACAGAGGGATAGAAAGAGGGTTAGAGGGGAATGTATCTGAGAGAGGCCGGGGAGGGAATCATTTCCCGTAGTTATCTCCTCATAAAGGCAGTGTCATCCTCCCCTTCCTGTACTCTCTGGAGTCCCAAACACAGTCCAGGTAACACAAACACCGTTGATCTCTGTACTCGCAGGCACCGGGACATCGCTCTGCTTCGTCCAGGCCTCAAACCCCGTGAAGGATGACTGAGGGAGACGTCACTGTGCTGTCCTTCAGATCCACGTCTCTGGATCGGTCCCGGCAGGAGCCCCGGACCCTGACCAGGCTCTACTGCCAGAACGGAGGCTATCACCTGAGGATTTTACCTGACGGCACCGTGAGTGGTGGGAGGCAGGAAAATGAGACCTATGGTGAGGAAGAAGTCTACTTTACCTCTTCTTTTTGATTTGTGATTTGTTGTTTATGTTCAGGATATGTAACCAAGTCTTTGGAATCGAAAGGATTAAGTCCACATAATGTGTCATACTACTGTTCATTATTTTGACTTTCAAAACTTTATGCTTAAAGTTCATTGTTGTTTAAATAATGAGAAACAAAAGAGAAGGTGGTATGAAGGTAGTAAAAATGGAAGAAAGCGAAGGCTCCTGAATCAGGAAATTACTTTAAAGAACTGTTTATACTCTTGAGCAAGGCATTAGAGCCCAGTGGTTCTGGTAAAGCATCTCAGTGATTTTAATCTCGAGTAGGCTGCTCACTGTCTGTGCTCAGGACCTGAACTATCTATCCCAGGATCAAAATGATTACAATGGATTAATGTTGTTGTGTGTCATTAAATATTGAGCAGTGTGGTACGTGTGTGTTGCAGACATCCTCAGGCTGAAGGCTGTGAGTGTGGGAGTGGTGGTCATCAAGGGGGAGGTGACAGAAAGGTACCTGGCTATGAACCAAAATGGACACCTCTATGGATCTGTGAGTTTTTACATTTTGTGAAATGAAACCTCATGTTCGGATGGAAAGACCGAGACTAGTGTCAAGAATGGCATTAATGACATGCCTAATAGTTTCAGGCATATAATATTTTTGTAGTTCGTCAGTCAAGGGTTAAACTCACAAATCCGTGTAGTTTTAAAACAGTTCAGGTATTTTTGCAAAACACTGGAAAGTCCCAGTACCATAAAATAATTTCTAAAAGAAATCATGGTAGAATTGTTGCTTTCTGCAAATGTTGAAGCTAAATCTGTATTTCTACCTTCAGCTTGTAAGAAAAAGCATCAGAACAACAAATTATCCATGAAAATAATTGCAGAAACTTTAAATATTAATGACCATTATTCAATAATTGAAGAGTGAAAACACTCAAAGATCATTGGCTGGAAAGAAGATTTATTTGTTGAGAGCAGAACAATTTTATTCTTTTGTTTTGTTCAGCCGGCAAAATCTGAGACACTGAATGATATTTTTATTGCAGTACATCTGAAATGTGGCTTTTTTTTTCTATATCTTTGTTTATATCTTGTTAATATCACAATTACCAGATGGCAACAGTCACTAGTTCAACATTATGTCAGAAAATGTGGTCTGGTCTAATATTAAATGTTGAAAAAAGAACCACTTAATCCACATTTTATTCGGATCAATGTCTTGCATTAAATAATGAAATAAGTATTGTCTAAATGTTCTAATGTAAATTCTCATTTCTATCCAGCACTTCACAGCGTTCGTTACTCTATACTCTCCTGTTGCTGTTTGTTTGCTTCTAAACAAATCCCATTTCATTGTCTTGTCTCAGCAAGCAGTGAACGACGAATGTTACTTCCTGGAGAAGTATGAAGAAAACCACTACAACACGTATTGCTCTCAGAAGTACAACTGGTATGTCGCGCTGAAGAGAAACGGCCGACCCAAAGCGGGACCGGACACACACCAAGGTCAGAAGGCCATCTTCTTCCTGCCAAGGGCTGCAGCAAACATGTAAAGCACGACGTCACAGGAAACAAGGACACGCTCAACATGCACATTTATAGTGAAATGTTATTTGAGGCTGGGGAAGCCTGAGGAAAACACATAATACTGTTTCTACAGTTTGTTTCCATACAAACAACCTATAAATTAGTGTTCTCCACTCATTTATGCAGGAAACATATGATCTGACTATTCTGCTTCATGTAAAGAGTTTATACATGGTTATATATGCATCATTTTTTCTTCCTCTGAGCACATACACACTCACTCACAGCAGACAGAACATGTTTGTGATATCAGTGCATGTCAGTCCTAATAGATGAGTGTTTACTTTGAACCCTGGTATGAAATACCACTGCTGGGAGACAGCTATGCACCACTTCTACTAAGTTCCACAGTTGGTTGGGTCTGGTGTAGAGGAAACTTTAAAACAGAAAATAAATAGATATCCACAATCTGGCTTTAAACTCAAGTAAACAAAGCATATGGAATAGTAATAGAATCGTTCCAGTAGGCCTATTTCAGTTTGGCCTTGTAATTTGCTCGAGCCTGTTTCTGTAACCACTTCTGTTCTATGTGGAACGTCTGCATCTCCAAGAGCTCAATTTATGAAATCAGACAAAAAAAGATTCTTCACTCAATATAAGAAACTTCAACAGGACTTAAATTTATATTATCAGTGTCCACTCAAAGGGTTCAAGCTGTTACCGTCCTGAAAGCATCACCACACTCATTTATAACATCATTAGCCATGACGACATTATATTATTATATTGTTCCTATGTGCCAGAAACCATCTTTGAGAAAAATGTATATCAGTTTCAAGAATGTCAATTTCTTAAATATAATAAATATGTAATAATGTACTTTGGACTTTAGTCCCATCCTTTAATATGGAGAAGCAGGTTTATGACCTATATACTGCATCAGGTGGAAATTGAGATGCTTTGTGTCCATCTTTACAGTCTATGGAGGAAACACATGTTGCTGTGACATTATACTGGATTGAATTACTATTGTGAATATTTATATATAACATGTTGCTGCTATTGCAGCAACATGCATTTAAGTTTTAATCTCACTGAACATTGCCACGAATATTTGAAGAATAATTTTTACATATATATATATATTAAGGTAATGCAATCACCTTTATGCAAGACAATGTTAATAAAACTAAATATGCATTATTATCTGTGAACAAATAAACTGTTTAATTTGCTCGACCTATAGACTGTGATTATTGTTTTTTGATCATTGTGCATTCATACAATTAAATTAATATGTATTTGTGTGTTTCTGACAGAGCATATAAACATCTGGTTCTAATAGTAAATTAACACTCTTACAGATGTGTACCAGATGTTTATTTTACTCCTTTGGACACAAAAACTTGAAAATAGTGTTTGACCGCTAGATGGCAGCATTGCTTTAGGTTCACTAGTGTTGTCGCTCAAGCTGGCACTGTTGAGCAGTACCCGTTCAGAATAAATCACACGTGGAAAAAGGAAGAAACAACACATGTGTTATCAAGTGTATATGTTTAACCCTCTTTACATGAGAGACACACATATGATGGTTAAATGTGGAATACTATACTATACCATTCCATTCTAATAAAAAATACGAGATAAATAAACAAACATAAATAATCAAAACATGATTCTTAGGGTTAAGTTTATAACCTGACATTATTTTTTGAAATATAAAATATAATATTAAATCTTCAAAAATGTATAAGTACTTAAACTGGGTTGTCATGAAGTACGGAATCAGCAAATAAATAAAATAAATACAAATAAAGCATAAAATTTGCAATTTAAATAATGTAAACAATTTATTAAAGAGAAGGCTCTGTAGCTAACAAATTTGTAAGTGTCAATTTCCTGAACATGACAGATTTCAATACTGAGACACAGTTTGTCAACCACTCAAATTATTATAGGGTTCAGAAGTCTTGTGCAGGACTGTTTGTGAAGTTATAAATCAAGTTGAAGACTCTAATATCCTTTAAGAACAACATATGTGCAGCATGGCTGATTTATTAGCCTCACTTATTTGACATGTGTTTGGTCTTCTTCTGGGTAACGTTCACCTTACTGTCTTCTTGACCCACCATCGCCTACTGCGGCAGTCGCCATGACAAAGTAAAAACCTTCATGATGTTAGACATGATTTAAACGTGGTCACTTTGTGAGTCAAGAGAAAACTACAACTCACAGTAAGAAACTACATGCATGGCAGCAGCAGGTCATATCACTTATGTACACACACATCTGAACTAAGTGTTCATGGTCCGGCCGAGCTGTGACGTTTACCTGACAAACATCTAGGGCTTATGGGAAATGGAGTTTGATAAAACCCAATAAAAAGCCTCTAGCCTATAGCTTGTGACACACAGTTGATGACACTCTTTTCACAACCTTCAATTTCAACCTGTAAATCCGACACATGAAATACTTCAGAAATAGAAATCGAGACCTTTTACTGAACCTTTAATCCAAATAAAATAAATCTAGTTTTCATTAGTTTTGTTATTTTACATTTTGCAAAAATCACTGGGGTCATTTGGGGGCCTGTGTGTGTTTGGCCCCTGAGCAGATGTTCATTTTGTCCTGGCTGTTCATTCATCCTCCATCCACCAGCTTCAGTGAATACCTCCTGCGCTCCAGCTGAAATGATTGTGACCATAAAGTTGTGACAGACGATACCAGCGAAAGAACTCCGTTCACCCCAATCGAGCATTTTTCACTACATTTTTGGAAGCAGCGACATTCTTCTTCTAATCCAAAGTTAATGTCAAACGGCTGAAACAGAACATCGCCTGAAACGTTGTTTTAGAGGCGGCTGTGCCAGGAAAAAGATCCTGGAAGAAGCTCTGGAACGTGGTTTGAGATGTTTGGAAGGAGTGGAGCTGATTCATGGCTCCAACAAAGTTTCATATTATTGTGGGATTTTAAACAGCGTTGGCAGCGACCAGTGCAGGAGGATCTTATTTTCCAAGAAAGAAGAGTGTGAAAAATTACTGTTACAAATTAAGCAATTCTTCTGTGTTCTTCCGATACACATGATCCAACATTTAATTGTATTAAACCTGGTTCCTTTTTCTGACATAAAACAATTATGATCATTTTAAACAACTAGGATATAAAAATATTGAAATCATTCTGTTTGATGAGTTTTGCTTTCAATGTTTTTTTTCATTTTCTGATCATTCTTTTTCGCCGCATAAATGCAGAGCATGATAAGCTTTTTTGCAATGTGGCATTGATACCTATGGTATTGAACAATTGTAACCCATTGGAAGGAATAGTTGTGAAATTCATCTTTAGAATATTTGCTTGTTAAAAACTCAGAGACGTTAAAAAGAAATAGTTCTTCCTCGAAAAGGTACAGGTCTGTTCGAAAGGTCAAACAAACAAAAAAATTACACAACCTCTCATTTACAGGAGGTTCTCTCTCCTTCTGTTCACCAGACCACATGAACCAATACAACACAAGGACACACACACACACACACACACACACACACACACACACACACACACACACACACACACACACACACACACACACACACAAGGCTGGTTGGCCGTTGGCCTGCAGGGCTGTGCAGGGCAGGAAGGGAATCATTCACTGTAAACTGAACAAGGACTAGCTTCCTCTGGGAGTCCCCTAGCCTGACAGCAGCCAAGATCCATGCAACACAAACCACTCTAGCAGACACACACACACACACAGACACACACACACACACACGTGCAGAACAACACGCACACACCCAGGAACTGGGACACATTCTCTCATCTGTTACTCGTCTCCCTTTCCTCAATTCCGTCTTTCTTTACTCTCCCTTCCTGTCCGTCTCTCAGTTTCCAGCCTGCTATAACCTCCCTCTCTGTCTTATTGCTTCTCCTCATCGTTTTCTCCCCAACGTCCACCCCTCTATCGTTTTTTGTTCCTCTCTGCTCTTATCCTTCTGTATTTTCTCTTTCCTATGCATTCACAAATGTGTTATATGTATATATTTCCTTTTATTATTTCCCCAAACTTTCTGTTTCTCTACATCTTTCTTCCACGCTTTAAACTTTCATGAGAGATAAGTTGTTAAATGTGAGGTCTCAACAACTTCAGGGAAGTTTCAATTTGAAGTTTGATTTTGAAGCAGGTCTTCATTAGTTATCCCAATAAAAGAGGCATCAAGCTGCTTTCAGAATGGCAATGAGGTCCGATCATTTTCCAGAAATTCTTGTACAAGTTGATCTCTCTGTGAGTAACAAGTGAGGCACACAAGTGAGAATACAGTCGTAAAATGTTCACAGCAAATGAGTGGATGTATTGATGTACTTGAAAACAAAAAAGAATCTCAAAATGATAAAGAGGTGCCATACAAGTAGAAGATGAAAATGGTAACTTGGAAAGACGACGAGATTCGAGAGCTTTTGGGTCGACACCGCTGTCAATGTGCTGTAGATAGTAAACTCCAAATCAAATGGTCCAGAAATGTTCTGGAGCTCGTGTCTGAAATCAACTTTATTGAGTGTAATGCTTCTTTAATCACAAGGCTCTTCTCCATTAAAAGATCCAGTGGGTGAAATTGTACTAAATAATCACCCATGATGAAGAAGTGACTGAAATCCCCCCCTCAGCACTCTGTCGCTCTCTTCCTGTTCAGGTGGCTTCACCATGAAAACAGAGATGCTTTGTCAACATTACTGTATGCATGCAATTCCCTTCAGTTTTCTCCTCCACACACACACACACACACACACACACACACACACACACACACACACACACACACACACAAACACACACCACAAACACACACGCACAGTCAGGAACTGGAAACAGAGGATGCATATCCGTCAGCTGATCCAACTGGATATGCTGACATTGGTCTCCCCATCTGTTACAGCTCTCCAAGACGACGGAGGGGAAGAGAGAGGCAGATAGTGGTGGGGACAGAGAGAGCCTGAGACGGAGCCTTTCGACAAACCCAGGGATTTTGCCCGGATGCTTGTGGTTGGCCCTGCAGCAACTGTTTTTCTAATGCGCGATTTGTGCTGGATAGACACATTCTGAAGGGGCTCCAAACATGCAGCTCTCCCCACTGAGAGAGGGCGAATGGCATTTGTCAACCAGTAGACTCTCTAGTTTGTCAGCAAATAAGAGAAGAAGAAGAAGTCGGGGTACAGCAGTAACAAAAAGTCCTGAGAGAGAAGTCTATGTTTCTTTGGTGTGATGCATGTAAGAGTAACACACAAACAACAAATCACTCACAATGCCCTCACAATCAGAGGGTTCTCAGTTCAGATCCTAGTTCAGCTGAGGTTGGACGGAGTCTCCAATTCAACTCACTTTTGGGTGGAATCCAAAGAACCCACAGAAAACGCACACAGGTGTGGAGTTAACATTCAAACTTCCCACAAGAAGGCCCAACCTGGGTCTGGACCTCCTGCTGTGAGGCGACAGTTACTCCTGCAGTGAGTAACTGTTCTGTTTAAGCAATTAGTGATATTTATAGATGTAATGATGTTATTTATGATAATGTGATGGTTGATCTGCTGAGAGACTGGTATCTTCAAAAATGTTGGAAGAATCATACAAAAATGATCACTTCCAATAGACATTCACACTCCTCTCTCTCTCTCTCTCTCTCTCTCTCTCTCTCTCTCTCTCTCTCTCTCTCTCTCTCTGTCACACACCTCATCCCTCATCCCTCTATGACTCCATTGTTCTAATAGACACACACACACACACACACACACACACACACACACACACACGCACACACACACACACACTCAGCTTGTTGAGACCGGAAACTGGCCCGTTTTCTCAGCTGTGATGTCTCACATAGACAAATCCTCTCTCACACAGCAGCGATGACGCCTGTGATGGTCAAAAATATCCTGACTGGAAGATTTGGTGGATGAAGTCAAATCTGGTTCTTCTTCTTCTTCTTGTTCTTCTCATCTCATCTTTTAAACTATTAAACACAATTTACCCTTCCTACAGTTACACCATCAGGAATGATTCCAAACACAGAAACACGGATAACCATTTTGATAATGATAGTGATGGTTATCATGACTACAAATAAGTAAAAGAAGGAAAATATCTCATCTCTGAATATTTGTACCTTTATATATACCACAAATAAGGACAAAAAATAATTATTTTGATACTATTGTTTTTAAGCTCTCAAAAAGTCTTCATGACTCAGCACCTGCTTGGATTTGTAACAATAACTCTGACGTTTCATTCATTCGCGTCTACGTCAATGAAAAAACAAAATCTTAAAATGAATGTAAAAAACAAAGAGTCAGTTCCTGTTACACAGAAAAACGTAGGCACGGCTGCATGTGTGTCAAGGACATGATGCAAAAGACATTACAAATATCCTCTTTCCATTTTCCTGGAAGTTGTCATGGAATAATTCTTTTTCTGGCAGTCAATGCGTAAGCAAAGCCATTACACCCACTCTTCTCTGCGTCGCTGCCCAGTCTCCACTCTGGGAAAGAAACGTCCAAGTTTAACCTCTTATCTCTTCCTCTTTCCTCTCCCCTTCCTGTCATTCAGAGCATGAAATGATAAAAGACAAAGAAAACAACTTGTACAACTGAGGGGGAAATAGATATCTGAACAAACAACCCAGGCCTATTTATGGTGAATACCTTGCATTCCGCACACTGTAGATATGTCATACTGTTTTGTTGTGGCTGCGGCCGTGTCACTGCAGGATACCGTGGCTTCCTCCCTCTTTCTTTCAATCCAGCTCACTCCCCCCATTTTATCCTGCCCCTGCATCCTCTCCTTTCTGTTTTTAGGCAACTTCCTACCCAGACCAAAGGAGCAGCTATAATTGTTCTCTCACTCTCCAGAAAGAATGTCTCAGACATACCGGGCTTTTGAAGTGGCCTATTGTCTGTTGACCTCATAGGTGAGGAGGTGATGGAGGGGGTGGTGGGAGTCGGGAGTAAAGTGAAGAAGAGAGAGAATTGATGATAAATGAGTGAAAGTTGTCTTAAAAGAAGAAAAATAATGCTAATTTGAAATTTGAAGTCTGAAGTCTGGACATTTTCCTGAGATCTTTCAGGAGGGCTAATGTGAGAACTCAAATATCCGAGTCAGCTGCTCGTGAGTGAGACCGTGTGAGCATCCAGCAGGAAAACTTGATAAAGTTTCTAACGACAGCCGCTAAACTAAGATAAACAAACAAACCAAAAAGATCGGAAGTTTGAAAACATATACTTACTCTTAGAAGACACTGACCAAGATGCCAACTTGGAAAGACGATGCGATTCTAGGTCAATAAAAGTAAGTACGTAGGTATGTGTCCAACCTGCTAATTACAAAAAAATCTGATTTCCGCCATGGAATTTATATGTCAGTTCTGTGTGTTATACCCTGGTGCCAACCTTCGTCTGAATGGTTCAGTCATTTCCCTGTTGTTGTGAACACATCTAATTTGCTGTGTTTGCTGCGTTTTTCATATGTGAAAGTCAAAATCCAGAAATGACCCTCCTGAAAAATCCAGACATTTTCCAACGATCCCCGATTGAATTTGTCACAGTTACAACAAGTTCCACATCACAAAGAAACAAGAAGAAAAACTCTGACATATTTAAACAGAGGAAGCTCAAAATCAACGGTAACCTCATCGTTCCTGTAGATATTAGGCAGCATCAGAAATATAGACGATTGGCACAAGCCTTTTAAAAAAAACATATCCTGTTAAGTGCACCGTCAAAGCTGAATGCATCTCTGCTTTCCTTTGAGGCGAAAGCGCCACGTGAGCACCGTCCAAAGTGCTGCCCCAGATGGACCGCAGCGGCAGCACGGTTTTATGTTTGATTTATAAGGGAAATGCTTGGAGCACACTCTCAGAGTTGTTTTACAGCCTCATGCTGCCGTCCAGCTTTACCTGCCCAAGGCCCGGGGCACAGGCAGATCAGAGGGGGACAACAGGAGGGAGGGATCTCCTCTTTCTTCCGGCCCCTTTGGTTATTTTCAGTCTCCCTCTGTTCTGGCGCTGTTCTCTTCACTCCACTCCCAACGATTTTGTCTGTATAATTTGACTAAAAATGAGTGCCAAGAACATCCTGCCCAAAAAATAGCACGTCGGTTACTGTAACATAACAGTGGGAGGGTTTGTCATCTGTTCAACAACAAAGCAGTGAACACGACCGAGCAGCACTTTATTTGAAGTTGTCAAGAACACACTGCTGCCTTCTTATAATTTGTTGTACATTGTACTCCTTGTTGGTCCAGTGCTAAATGTTACTCATGTAATTAAAACAGTAAAAAAGTATTTCAGTTTGATTTACATGTCTTCTCCTGTCTTTTCAGCTGATTAGTACCAGTTACTTCCACATTAGCCTGTGATACATTGGGATACTCAAACCTAGTTAAACCTGCAATATCACTTAAGGGCAGCAGACATGAGTTGTAGCTGTAGTCAACATGCTAATTTACACATGTGTCGGCCAGGAGAAGCATAAACTTTCATTAGGAATAATATTTCTGGCCTTCTGGTGAATGCTAAATCAAATATTCCCTCTCGCTTTTAGCTCAGTTTTGTTCTCTACCAGCTCTGGAGGAAAACGTGCATCTCTTTAGCTGCTCAATAATCCACTGTGTTCACGAGCTGGCCGCTAACTTCATGTCTGTTTGTTTACAGACATTTTTAGGGCCTTTTTCTTGAAAATGGCCGCTTACTGCATCCAAAAGTCATGCTGCCAAAGGAGCCACCAAAGCAAGTCATGTTTTAAAAAGTCTTATTCTTTGTGAATTAATGAATCCATTTGGCAGCTGTGGCTCAGGGGGACAAGCGGGTTGGTGGTTTGATTCTGTCCAGCCTCCATGCTGAAGTGTCCTTGGCCGAGACGGCTTTTGGGATGAGATGCATGACGGATTGGCCAAACGCTCAAAATACAAATGCTGTCGTGAAATGTGCTTCGAGTTGTCCACTAGAGAAGCAGCTTGCAAATACAGTCCGTTTACCCTCTTCTTCTAAAATGCTCTTATTGGCTGATCCTCTCTGTGGGTGCGTCACTAAGAGCGATAACTTATTGATTAAGATTGATTACTTTGATTATAAAGTCAGTTAAAGATTGTGGTTTTTCATCCCATCTTTTGCATCAAGTAAATGTTGAACATGATCCTGTGTGTGTGTGTGTGTGTGTGTGTGTGTGTGTGTGTGTGTGTGTGTATGTGTGTGTGTGTGTGTGTGTGTGTGTTTGTGTGTGTGTTACAAGGCATTTAGCAGTTAGTTTTTCAAAAAACATTTTGAAAAACATTTTGTCCAAACAGCTTTTGCAACCATTCCTCCACTTCTCTCTCCTCCTCCTCTTCTTCTTCTCTCCATTTGTCTCTCTCTTCTTCAAAAAACACGAAGTACTCGCTCCTCACACTCTTTCTAACACACACTCACGCACCCACACTCACACTCACACACACACACACACTCACTCACGCACACAGACACACACTCCCTGCCATGGCCCAAGGCACAGAGTGTACAGTTACTCATATCCCCAGGAAACGGAGGTATGACATCACCTTATTATCTTCTGTGGGCCCATGGGAAGACCGGAGGGGGGTGAGACGGAGGGAGGGAGGGAAGGAGGAAGGGAGAGAGAGAGAGAGAGAGAGAGAGAGAGAGAGAGAGAGAGAGAGAGAGAGAGAGAGAGAGAGAGAGAGAGAGAGAGAGAGAGAGAGAGAAATTACAGAATGGAGTCCAAGAAGAAAAGGCAGAGTGATAAGAGGAAAGAAGGAGATGAGATGTTCCCAGATGTGACAAGAGCATCAGAACAAAAATCTGATCACGCACGCACGCACACACACACACACACACACACACACACACACACACACACACGCACACACACACACACACACACACACACACAAACACACACACACACACATACACACACACACACACACACACACACACACACACACACCTACACACACACACACACACACACACACAAACACACACACACACACATACACACACACACACACACACACACACACACACACACACACACAGACACACACACAGACACACACACATACATACACACACACTGCTCCATTATATCTGTTTCTGTCAATCACGCACACACACACACACACAAACACACACTGGAACTTCCGTTACATGGTACGTGTTAAAAACAGAGATCTCTGAAAACAATCACTGCGGTCGGGGTAATAATCCTCGTTATGCATGCTCTGAGAAGAGGTCACGCTGAGGAAATAAACAGTGTGCTGGGTTTTATTACTCACACATGACCAAGAATCACTCATGATCGAGGCTGACAGAACCCTGGGATCCATTCCTCATCTCCCGGATAAGAAATGTTACTCATATGGGGATGTTGTTTATCCATCAGTGCATTAGTATGAACCCAAATATACTGTTTGACCTCCACTTGTAAACTTAATAATATTTCTTCAACGTTATGAGAAAGCATTCGTAACGTTACCTGAGCTGCTTTCGGACGTGTACTGAAGTCCGAGCAGTTTCCTGACAATTTCCCGGAAAGGCCTCATGTGAGAACTCAACTAGTAGAATGTCCAGAGTGAGCGAATGTGGGAATAGAGCCGGAGAGGGCACGTTTCTAACACATGACAGACGTGAGACAAGACAAATATCTGATGAGAAAGAGGCGCCACACGCGGAGACGTCGATGAAAGACGAGATTCAAGAGCTTTTGATGTGTCGGTGTGCTGTAAACAAAAACATATGATGTCTGCAACGTAACTCATATGGCATGCTCCTCCCAGTCGCCATGCTTTGACTGAAGGTTCCAGAGAGTCGTGGATACGTCTTACCCTGACAATCTCCTGCAGCGCTCTCTGTATGTGAAAGGCAAACTATATCTGGAAAGTCGGGTGCCGAAATGATCTGGAATGCATGTGTGAAGACAGCTTTGGCAACACACAACATATTGTTTGTGTGTTCATTTGTTTGTCCCCCTGTTTGTCTTTATAGTTTAGAATAGGCAGTTCCCCTGCACAACAACTATTGACAAGAATTTTCTAGTCATGAATAACAGAAAAGATGACTTTGGAAAACTCAGATTTCTCAGTCCTGGAGCTGCCATCGATCTCGGTCCTGAAAATGTTAATTGCCACCACTTCCTTGGTCTGGAAAATGGGGGAAATGGAGATTCTTTGAAACTATTTATTTTTTGTTTGGCCATATAGTTTGATAGAGATAAATAAAGTACATGCTGAAAGTTTGCTGTTAATAATAAGGCTTGTAAACTTCTGTCTCAGCTGACAACATATTAATCATCTAAAAATATCTTTCATTAATCTCATTTCAGTGGAACTAGACGCAAATAGACAAGTTCACCACCTCCAGTCAATTGTTTCCAAGTGAGTGTGTTTGAATCAAACACAATGAGAGGAAACAACTGTTTGAACACTGAGTCAGTTCAGCTTTCTTATCAAACTGGGTGGGAAAGTGGCTGGAACACAGTCGCCTGTACAGTCAAATCTGCCTGATAAAGGTCATTTGTCTTTATCTTAATCTTCACTCGGGGTTAAAAAGAACAGCAGGGAAAGAACCTTCTCACCGGACACAAACCAGTTCCAGATTCCACCCAGGTTTGTGGGTTTGATGGCAGCAGTTTATATAACATGCTGAGTAACTGTGTGACATAAACTGCAAGTAGCCTCGTCAGCAATGATAAAACCCCTGATGTTTCCATTCAGGGAGAAGTTGAACTGCTTGAGCATCATCGTGAATACTGAATACACGATCACTGACAGTGCAAAACAGAGCATTGAAACAGAAAACCTAGGAAATGAACCTGGTTTCCATCTCAAACTGATAAAAGTGAAGGTCTTTGCACACCAGGTCCGTATTTTTCCCATGTTTCTTTTTTTTTTATCCATTATCTAATAAAAATGGTCACAGAAACCTTGCACACTGAGTTCATTGAGTTTTATTTTTCTGTTTGTTCCAAATATTCACAGTACAAGCAAGGATCAGTGAGGAGGATTTTGTTGTACTCTCACTTCTTAAAATAAGATTCCAGTCCTGAGAAGCCGTCAGGAACAAGGACAATCTCATTGCTTGCAAGTCTATTTCAGGACGCCAGTGGTCCAGTTTGCTAGCAACAGAGAGACAGAACATTACATTAAAGGAGACAAATTTCTGTGTTCCGATTGATCCCGAACATCTAAAGCAACTCTCTGTCACGCCTTTGACGGATGCACAAAAAAAAAGCAGCAAATCAAACCTGTTTTCCGAAAACTTAAAAGGGGAAAAAGTTTCAGAGCTGATGTGTTAACGTGCTTGACAAAACGTATTTATTTTTAAACTATTCGACAATGACAAATAAGGACATGGTGTGCAAAGACCTCAGTGACGTATACAGAGGAGGTTCATTTCCACCGGTAGAACTGAACAAACACCGATGTTGTATCAGATACAAGAAATAGATCATTAACATGTTTATTCAGCCAAAGTAGCTGATTAATAATGCAAAAATCTCAACAGTCATGATAAACACTATACAGTTTAATTCCAGGCTTTGTGAGGACCTTCACCAATAATGCAGCACTATGAAAAAAAAACTGGTTCCACTTTTACAGTATTCCCCACTTCCCTCACCACCACACCTCTGCAGATGGCACACACAGGCATCTCGATGTGCAGCGGCCAGCATGGGGAGCAATGTGACCTTTCTTAGAGACAACATGTGGTCGCTCAAGATGTGGAGCAGCAGCAGCAGCAGAGGCCAAAAAACGCTTTAAAATCCAACAAGAGTGAAGGTAAAATATGTGATATGTATTGCAACATGTACAAAAAACTGGGACATACACAGGGCTGCACAGTTAGTCATATACAAAGAGGTGTGATCTGACTTCACACCATTGTTCTGCTTTATTTCAATAAGGGATGTCAGCTGCATCGAAACAAGCGCTCCTACTGTCTGTCAGAGAATCCAAAGCAAACCCAAAATGCTGCTTTTATCTTTGCCCATGACAACGTGGTTTTATACAGGAGCGACAGAAAACCTGCAGTGAGATACAGTGAAGGAGAGAAAAGTGGAGAGATGTTTCTGATCCATACAAATAAATAGATAAAAATGAATGCATACTTTCAATGCTAACGTGTGAATCGTGAATATTTTTTTCCGGGGTGAGGCTCTGTGACATAACGCTGAGACGTGATTGTCTCACGTTCACCGAGACATGTCGTCCAAGCAGCGGCTCAGCATCATAATGTGGCATTAGTCTAAAAATAGCTCCGGGTCTATTTTTAGATTGATGGATGGATGGATGTGACCCCCTCAATGTCACTTAGAGCCTGTGACATAACAGGAGCCAGTGGGCCACAGCAAACCACAATAACGTCTCAGATAGATGGATAGAGAGATAGAGAGAGAGAGAGAAAAAGAGAGAGAGAGAGAGAGAGAGAGAGAGAGAGAGAGAGAGAGAGAGAGAGAGATAGACAGACAGACAGACAGACAGACAGACAGACAGACAGACAGACAGACAGACAGACAGACAGACAGACAGACAGACAGACAGACAGACAGACAGACAGACAGACAGACAGACAGACAGACAGACAGACAGACAGACAGACAGACAGACAGACAGACAGACAGACAGACAGACAGACAGACAGACAGACAGACAGACAGACAGACAGACAGACAGACAGACAGACAGATGCTGACGATATTCAGCGTTACAGTCAAGCAAGGCAGTACAACATCTCATTCAATAGTTTGTGTCCACATTCATGCATTAGTGTGTGTGTGTGTGTGTGTGTGGGTGTGTGTGGGTGTTACTAAATATAGCCTTGTTTCCCTGGTAACATCTGATGTTCCTACCTTGAGCGCCTCGGCAGCCCATGAACATTTTTGTCAATGAAACTGTGATATTTCTGAACCCATTCAGAAAACACTCGCTCGCGTGATTCGTAAAATTCCTCACACTTAAACAGGCACACACACACACACACACACAAACACACACACACGCAAACACACACATCCTCCACCTCCCAACATGCATTTGTGATCACATAAAGTCAGATACGCTCCGGAGGGGGTGTGTGGAAAAGAGATCCATTATTTTTGCTTCTGCCTGCTGCTTTTGTGTGCAGCTCAGCAGCTGAAAGGGGGCGATCAGCCAACCATAACAATCCATAATGGCTTTTCTGCCTCATCCACAAGTCTAGAAGCGTGCCTCCGGTCGGGGCTATCCCCATGTGCCCCCACCCCCACCCCCACCCAACGCCAGCCCCTGCCGTGCCTGATTTCTGTGAGTGTGTGTGCACGTGTGGATGGGCAGGAGCTCTGTGTGTGTGTGTGTGTGTTAATGTGTGTTCATGTGTGTGTTAATGTGTGTCTGTGCGTGAGTACGGGAATTCGGGGCCATGGCTGTGACTGTGACAGCGGAAGACCCCATTGAAAAGAAGTGGAGTCAGCCAGTGCGACCGGGGGCCCCTGAGCCTGTCTGATCACGCAGGGGGCACGGGGGTCCGGGGGTCCGGGGGTCCGGCCGGGGGCAGAGCTGACTGGTCGGATGTTCTGAGGAGCGGCACAGCAGAGAGATTTCTTGTGGCTTTTTCGACAATAAATACAGAATTAAACTATAATTCAATAAAACACGAGAATTTTTCGGAAAGTTTTTTAATTATAGTGTTGCACTGAAACATTTCTCCCTGTAGCCTGAATTTGCCAAAATTGTTTGCAAGTTGAAGAAATGTTGTGTTTTGAGTAACAGGTTTTTAACCACCTATTGAAAAATGGTTAATAATCTAATCAAGCATGTCAAGTTTTCATCGCCATTTATTTTTTGGTCGGCGGGATTACTCTGAAACGGACAGGTCAATATCCATGACATTTTGTGGAGGAGTGGGACACGACCCAATGAAGGACCCATTCCATTTTGGAGTGGATCTTAATAAATGGACATGAGCCCTGCAGAGCTTTTCGCTGTCTGAGTGCTCGTCTAGTTCCGTTGTCACTTGTAATGAGTCACGATTATGCATTGCTGCGTAACGTGAATAAAACTTTAATGCATCACTTCATCTGTGAACTACTTTTGAGTCTGAGTCACGTCCGGTAGATTTCCATCGGGGGAATGGTGGTGAAGACTCCCATGATCCCCTGCTGCTTCATAACATCATCAAACTAGGTCTTTTGTTGATTGAGAGATCCCTAGTGGCCAAAGTTACACAATGTACATTTGTGTAAATATGTGTACCCAGGAAAATTATACCGATAAAAAAAAGAAATCTACAGACAAAATGCATTGCAGATTAATATAAGAAACTTTTAATCAGTTCAGATTAAAGGACAGGAAATCATTCCAGTGCCTCTCTTCATCATCTTTAACGACCATCATCTAATACCTCCGTGAATTAATCGCTGTCTTTTCCAGGAAGCATCAGTGTTGAGGCACCAGAGGCTCCACTGTAAGAGCCTCCTCCTTCCTCTGCTCTCCGCTGACCACTCCCGGGGGAACAGCATCCATTTTAGGGAGGAAAAGAGCAATGGAAGAAAGGCAAAATGATGGAGGGGGAGAATAGGAGAGGGAGGACTGAGAGGTTTGAGGCTGTGTGTCGGGGTGTGGGGAGAGGGGTGGGTGAGCCGGGGAGCAGCAGATGGGGCTGGGAGAGTGAAAATAAGAGGAGACAAGATGAGAGGAAGGGAGGAAAAGAGAGTAGACAGAGAAAAAGAGAGGGAAATCAAGTAGCCATCCGGTGATCATTTTACAGGCGGAGGGGAAGTGTTCCTAGAGAGGGGAAGGAGCCAGACAAATGACTGAATGAGATCTAAGTGGGTGGCAACACAGGCCTATTACAAAGCTACGGGCCTCCACCCGTCCTGCAGGTAGACAACAGGAATTACAGAGGGGAACTGGGACATACTGGCAAATTACAAGTGGAAATATCAACAAAAAAATCTGACTGTAGCCATCAAACAACTGAGTTTGGGAGTAAATGGGATGACGTGTTTTGTAGTATCTGTGTATCAGAGTGCGGATACCCGACCCAAACCCCAATTATATTTGGGATATTCACGTTGGCTGGGCTGTCTACTCTTTCTTTTTTTTAACGCTGCACATGTCTGCAATTGCGGGGAACTCCGGGCTCGGACACAAAGAACAGAATTCCTATCGGGCTGGGGTCAGGCTTGGCTAATTTTCTCTCGGAATCGGTCAGGTCCGGATAGAAAACTGCCGCCCAGGCTGCACTCACACTCATGAAACACAAAATGTAACGGCTTCTTGCTTGGCCAATGTTCCATGCTTTTAAGTTCCATGGAAATCTGTTCATTAGTTTTTGTGTAATCCTGCTGACGAAACAAACAAACTTAAGAAAACATGACTTTAATATATCATCGGTCTGTGTTCTTCAGAAAATCAATTCTAATCTGATACCAGTGGACCACATTGCTGTTTCAGTATTAAAACAATGATCTTACAAGGCTTTTGGATAAGTTTTGGTTAATGTTGAACCGTGATCTTTACTTCTTTAAGAGAAGACGAGCCAAACTCAGTTTAGTCAATCAAAGTATTTATTTAGGAAACAATGAACAGGTTACAGCAAAGCAATGGGCTTCCAGTACAGTAGTTGTATCAGAGCGCTTTGAACATCCGGCGTCTGTCTATTTTATAGCAGTAGTTCTTCGTTCCTCCTCCTCAGAAGTGCGCACGCGTAGGCCATCCTCCTGGCATTTGGTATACGGAAGTGAAAAGGAAGACACTCCCAATGACGCTATAGTTGCTAGGCAACCTGTTTACTTCATAAAAGACCTTGAACCAGCAGATGCAATATCTGCCAAAGGTGTTTACAATTGGAGAAAAGATTATTATGTTTTCTGCTTCATCAACACAATCCTGACTGTAAACATTCGGCTCCTCGAAACCAAAGCAACATACAAAATTAAGTCAACAACGTCACTCTGTGTGACCTCCTATCAAGACAGCTGTGAGACTGACCATCAATGTGACGCACACATTTATAATTTGTAGATTAAACATTAGGAGAGGAAAGGGTTATTATAAAATAATTTGTACTAAGGCCTTATATCTAGCTAAAACTACTCATATCTTTATTTGGTAAGAGTACAAATATAATTTGAAATGATGCTATCTTTATTTGTTTCGAATTCTGTCAGACACAACCTATAGTTAAAAAGTTTGAAATTCCAACATTAATTGCAGGGAACGGTCACGGCTGAAACAGAGCTTCCTATTGGTTAGAAAACAGAAAACAAACCACTGTCTTTCATTAAAAAGCTTTTTTTTTTCATTGACTCTCCAACCTCCTCCATATGCTGATATTTAGCTATAAACTAACGTCACTGTTTTTATTTATTGCCGCTGAAAGACAAGAGTCAATTACTTCAGCCCCAGGAGGCTTGTGTAAAAATGGTTTCTTGACTTGCACTCTTGTTTTCCTTCAGGACATTGTGACCAAATAATCACATTTATATCCCTTCCATTGTATTTCTGCAATAATCAGTGAAAAGGAAAACTAAAGAAACTAAATCAGTTTCCAAATTGTCCCGAATGTGAACTCCTGTAGACTTTGCCCACTTGCATTATGTGTGTTAACATGTTGATAAATGTCGTCTCTGCTTTCAATTAGGATTTCTTTCAGTGGAACAACCCAGAACCTCCTGGTGTCCAATTCTCTCCCATAATCATCTGATTCTCCATTATTACAGATAGCTCCCCCTCCTCCAGTCTCGTGGAAGCAGCTCTGCGTTCCACGTTATAAACCAACAGCCCCTGTGTGTTGACATGAAACATTGAGCGAGTGCTTCGCTCGGAGCACGGGAGAAATTTGAGGTTTTGCTGGAGAGCTGGATGTTGTAAAACAAAAAACAGCCCTTGCAGGAGTTATACTGTGAGCAAAAAGGCAGATGGCGAGGTGGAGGAGGTGAGTTTACATATGCAGAGGAAGAGGGAATATGAGACAGATGGTCATTTGTTGACTAATTTGTCACCGAGCACCTTTTGCACATTTACACTCCGGCAAGACGTGGCCGAGTAAAGACCCCGACTAGCTTTTCTTCCTCTTTCTGCACATATGCGGTTCCCCACATCCCCTCTAATGTGATGTTTTTACTCCATGTCAGCACATATAACCATATTTCTTCATGCCATCAACAGGTTTCATGCCCCCCAAAGGCATTATAAATGTCAGCTTCCTCCGAATGTAGTCAATATCGTATGGAACGCTTCCCCTAAAGTTCAGAATCAGATGAAACCCAATGAGGTGTGGTGATGATGAGAAAACTAAGCACCAGGTGTCCCTGTCTCTCCTCTGTCTGCCCTGACTTCAAAACCCTCACCTCTCGCTCCCTCTTTTTTCCTTCCTCTTTCCCCCTCTCTCTCTCTCTCTCCCCCCCACCTGGTCTGCTCTGGCAGCCTCACGCTCCTGGGAAGTGAGTGAGAGATGTTGGAGAGCATTTGGTTTCAATACTAACAGATACCATAAACTTCTGGGGAGAATCTAATAAGGGAAGTGTGCTCTTCCTCCGGCGCTGCACGGCAGAATTACGGCAGGAAAGTAATCGGACGTTATTATTGCCCTTCTACCTGTCCTGTGTGTGTGGAAACTTTTGAGTTTATGAGAGACGCTCGTGCACGAGCAAAGCTCCATGAAACCTCTTCAACTTTGAAATAAAAACAAGAAAGAAATGCCAAAGCTCAATATCAGATTTACAAGCCGGACAAGTGTATCCGTTTGCGTGTCTGCCTGTCACTGTGCCAATGCTTGTTTGTATCTGTGGTTTGCTCGTGCATGCATGCGTGTGTGTGTGTGTGTGTGTGTGTGTGTGTGTGTGTGTGTGTGTGTGTGTGTGTGTGTGTGTGTGTGTGTGTGTGTGTGTGTTCTCGAGTCCTGTAAGGCCCCTGGTATCCAGCAGAGGAATGCAGCAGTCTCTTGAAAAGTAGTTATCAGCTAATGAGAATTCCACTCGGAGCAGGAAGGAAGGGCTTAGAATGTGTGTCCCTCAGCGAATTGGGGCGAATGTTAATCACGATGCCTTAAATGCACGCACGCACACACACACACACACACACACACACACACACACACACACACACACACACAAACACACACACACACACACACACACACACGCTTGCATGCATGCACATAGGAGTGTAGCCCGAGCAGAAAGCTGCAGAGCCTGACACATGAGTGGACGGGAGTGTGTGCGTGTGTGTGTGTGTGTGTGTGTGTGTGTGTGTGTGTGTGTTGGGGGGCTGAAGAGAGGATGTTTTTAAAAACTCAGCTTGGTGTTGTCTTCGTGGTTTGGAACTAATTGGTTTCAGATGTAAATCAGCGCGCACGAACTGGAGAAGGCCTTAATGTTCTCTGCCTCTCACTCCATCTCCCTCTCGTAAAGTTCCCTCCTCCTCTCCTCTCTGTCTCCATTTCACTTTTTTTCTCCATCGTCCATGCAGACACGTTTCGGTCTGAGCAGTCGCACTTCGTCCGGCTGTTTTCGTGCCGTGATAGCTGGTGTGCAGGAGGTCAAAGCTCCAGAGAGAGAAAGATTTAGATATGACAGGAAAAGCAGAGCTGGCTTTTAGGTTTTCTGCAGCTTTCTTTCATCAATGGCCACAAGTTCTCTAGACAACACACTGACCACTACAGTTTGCATTTCCTCCCAGTCTCCCCTTCAATCTGTCTCTCTCTCTCTGTCTCGCTTTTCCCCCCTGTTTTTTTTTATTTTCTTTCTTGCCATGAAGGACAACAGGCCTCTGGAGATCCTGTCCCTCAGGAAGAAAGCAAGAGTCCCCCTCCCTCCTTCTGTTTTTTCATAACCTATTATTTATGTCTGACAGACCTCCTCCAGACAAATGGCTGCCATATGGAGAAAGAAAGACAGAAAGGCAGAGGAGAAGGAAGGAAAGAAAAAAAAAAAAAACTCTCTGCATCCTATTTCTCTTTGGCCTGTGAGTTTTTCTTCAAGGGTTTTTGAAGCTTGATCAGTTTTTGACAACGGTTCACGGGCCTTTTGTTATATTTCCTGTCTGATGCCTCCACATGGATGGCAGCACGAACATGTGAGCTGCCTGACGTCTCATCGAGCTGATGCAGATATCAATCCTGGCTCACTGTAAAGAGATCTACAGCTTCGGAGGGCTGTAAACCATGACCGCACTCACACCGTGTCCGTGGTCAACAGGGACACATCATTTATGGATGAGGTGGCATTATAATCGGTAGTGGCATTGAATGCACACATAACAAATCAGGCGAAATAATACTTAAGGAATAACGGCCATGTAGGAAGAATCCACTCAGATGAGTCTATTGTCAGTGTCCACGTCTCCAGAAGTCTGTTTCTGCACATTCATGCTAACATGCAGAATGGTTTTCAAGCTGAAATGGGGGCCACAGTTTCCCCCAGGCCCCCTGGTATAATGTCCGTAGACAGTCAGGAGAATTCAATGTTTGAACTCAGCAGGGGATCCCCCCCACTGGATTTTACAATTTGCAAGTGGGGGGGGCTGATAATGCTTTGAACACGTGACAGACGCAAAAAAAAAAAAAAATTAACCAAGTAATACTTATATCTAATAACTCTCGCTGTGACATACACGAAAAAAACATCGACCAAGATGTCAAGAGAGTTCGTGGTGATGACCCCGGAGTCGAGGTGCTGTGAACATGATCACATGATCTACTCTAATCAATATGTCACTTCCTGCCGCGGCCTGCTGTCCCCCGGCTGCTCATCTCTCTCCTGAATAATGTGGAGGATCTGTTGCTGTTGTGAACGCGCCTTTTGCAGAAAATCTCCACCCGATTCTCCGGACTTCACCCACAGGTCATGTGTGAAAAACTGCTTATGTCAACACTGAGCTGTTCAAATATTTTTGTGCTTCCCAATGTCCCGACATCACAGGACACGTGTAGATCAGATGAGGCAAATTCAGTCATTATGTAAACAAATGTTCAGCTCCTCCGACCGGCTGTGATGAATCAACGATGTGGATGCTTAATTAATCAGTCACATCCTCTAGGAACCACATGCTCAGGTCGGACTGTGGTCAGGGTCTGGTCGGAAATGGACTTTGCACTCCAAGCTGTTTCAGTGCAATCTGACTCAGATCAGTTGTTAGTGTGACCTCCCACACTATAGCTGCTTGGGACTGGAGTGAATATTAATAATAATGTGAGAAAAGTTAAACTGCAGAACAGCAACAAATCCTCCACAGGATACAGGTGAGGGCTGGTGCGGCAGGACGTAACTTAATTGGAAGCAGCTTAAGAAAGCCAGTATGTGTTCATTGTTACTGTTCTATGTGACCAATCAAAGTGTGGCCATTTTCAGAAAAGGTATGATGCAACTATGCCATCAAACAGGCCAATTTTAACGAAACGTTGTCCCCAGAGGAAAAATGAAAAAAACCTATGTGGCTAAAGTCCTGCAGCGGCCGCAGGTTCAGTTACAGGTCTTTCCATCTATCTCCCACTTTCACTCTTAACCTGTTCTGTTGATAAAGGCAAATAAATGTCAAAAAAACGTTTTAACTATAAACATAACTGCATGAGAAAACGTCAGTGTCTTTTACCCATCACACCCTTTGGGCTTTCAAGGACTTGGTGTAGTTGTTGAGTTTTACTTTTAACTTCAACTTTAATCACTTAATCCATCTACTCTTAGTCTCTGATATTGTGGATATAAGGCATTTGAACTAGAGATATGTTAAAGAAATAAGAAAGCGACGTTGAATTCCTGCAGCATCTGACTGGAGACCTCTCTCGTGGTGGTTCCATGTGCTGGCTCAAGGAGCAGGCACCTTAAATAGCATCCCATCCCTTCTTTTTACTATACTTCCTTTGTTTTGCTTCATTTTTTTTAACATTCGTCCCTCTGCTGCCCCTCTGCTTTTTTCAATGTTTGTCCTTCCTCGGTTATTCTTCCTGTCTCTTCTTCACTGCTCTCTGGAGTCGCTCTTCCTGTCAGAATAAAAGTGTCTCTCATGTCTGGTCCCTGAGGGAGCAGCTGGCCAAGCTAATCCCCGACGGGGGCCTTCTCCTCCTCCTCCTCCTCCTCTTCCACCCGACCCCCCCTCCTACCTCCCTGGATCTCCCTTCCTTCCTTCCTTCCTTCCTCCCTCCATCTCTCGTGTAATAGCTCCCTTGTTCCCACCGGACAAAACAGCACCTTTGTGGCCTCTCTGCCCCTCTCTCTCCCTCTCTCTCTCTCTCTCTCTCTCTCTCTCTCTCTCCATTCCCCTAATGTCACTCTTCCCCACCTCTCTCTCTCTCTCTCTCTCTCTCTCTCTCTCTCTCTCTCTCTCCCTCCCTCTCTCTCTCTGTTGGAGTGAAGAAACATTTAAAGCAGGAATAGGGAAATTGTAAACGGCAGGTTTTTGGGGCCTGGAGGCCGAGGCCGAGTCCGGCAGGGCTCAGAGTCCAGCCGAGCAGAGAAGCAGGCCTTTGTTATTGGGGGGATTAGTGGAAGGAGGTGAGGGTTGCCACCTCCTACGCTGTACCCCCCACGCCACCACCACCGCTATAATCACCGCCACCGGTACAACACACCCAGTTACACACACACATAAAATTAACCCCCAAAAAAGTAAACTTCCGGAGCGGTGAGCTTTAAGATGTTTTCCAGGCTTTTAAAACAGAAAAAAGGTTTAAAGACGACCACTCCGGCTGATTAATGTGCAAATCAGTATTAGTGTCTGCATTAGTTATACATCATGGCTCTGTAGTCACTTTTACTGTTACAGTCATTTGGGAAAAGTAAGCATCTGTGGATGAATAATAATGAATGAGCCATTACCTGCTGCCTGTCTCCAATCTCCAATTATACAGTTTCCTCCGGATTCATTCTGTGTTATTCCACATTTTACCACCAAATGACTGAGTACATGTTTAACAACCGTTTGAAGGAAAAGCAAGTTTACCAAATAGAGAATAATGGCAAACACTGCAGCTGTGGTGGAAGGTGACAGTCGACAGTCAGAGGGTTCAAACAAAAATAAGAAATGCATGAATGGAAGACGTACAACCTCCCAGCTCGATGTCAAAAGAGGACGGTTTGTTTCATGTGCAGAGAAGCTGAGTGTTTGTCGTGAGCTGGAGAAATCGGAGGAACACCTTAAGGTGACAGAGCTCCAGATGTCAGAAGGTGCAAAAAAGAAACTCAAAAAAGACTATTAAAATACAGTCAGAACTCAGATCTTTATCTGAGTGAAAATATTTGTAGAAAAAAATATATTCAATATGTGCAAATAAAATAAATGTAGGATAACTGATACAGTTGATCTCTGTGGCCCTGCTCCCCTCTGGATTATAGTCCAACTAATAAAAACCATGAGTCCATACGCAAAACTAAAGTCCTTGTTTCTCCGTCCATTATAAATAAAACTTTATCCTTTGAGGGTCACGGGGGCTGGAGCCAATCCCAGCTGACAATGGGCTGGAGGCGAGGTGCACCCTGGGTGTGGAAAGGTCACCATATCGCTCATATCCACACACATGGACAATTTTTTTGTGTCTAATCTGCATGTGTTTGGACTGTGGGAGGAAGCTGAAGTATCAAGAGAAAAACTACACAGACACAAGGAGAACATGTCAGATCCTCACCAGAAGACCCTGGAAGAAACTGGATTCAAACCAAGAACATTCTTGCTTTTAGGTGACAGTTCCATTCGTGAAAAACAAAAACATGGCAAACAAGATTTTCCATGAAAAGAACTTAAACTGTGTGATGTTAAGTTGCAACAAGCTGAATCCTTATCACAGAGGATGAACCCAAGTGCTTCGGTCTCCTATTTTTGTTTTCTATTATGAGAATATTCTGCTTCTTATTAGGTTTTAAAGCCTAAACACAACATTGGCGATACCTGATAACATATGGATACAGCTCCATGTCTTTTGATGTCCTGATCTCTTCCCTGTGTATTATGTACATTGGTTTATGGGCTCGGTACGTTTGGGAAACGGAAATTATTTGTTCATACTTGCTATCATCTGTGAGAAATGACAATACACTAACTAGTTAAGTTTGTCTTCAAAGTGTTGTGATTACGAGAGTGCTGACTGCACCAAAGTCAATGGTCTGCTGGAGGATGTTGAGCCATTTCACCGCTGCAGGTGCAACAGATAAACCCAGCACCCTGCAGCACATGTGGAGTTATAGAAAGTTTAGGTATTACAACAACAAAAATATCATGTATTAAATCTAAACTTTACTTGACAAACACGCAACACGAAATCCGAGCCACAGAAAACTTAGGTACAAGAAAATTCAATAAGAAGAAGATATAGAAACAGACACTTGCAAGAATATGAGCATCTTGCTTCAAAAAACACTTCAGAATGAAGGTGTAGCCTGACAGCTTTTATTTAAACCCATTAATTAGAAACACAGTGGGTGTCTGCCTTGTTGCTGGACCGTTGGACTGGGGCTCTAAATCTTTGCACCATAACAGGCGGGTCTACCAAAGGGCAGTCCGTCAGTACTGACCATTCTTCCTATTCAAACCATCCATCAGTACCTCACTGTAAATCACAAAAAGACATTTCCTGTCTTCTGAAGAAATCCCCAGCATGTGGTTGGAAGGTGTGTGCTCCACAAACACACGTGCGAACCGGTGAGATCGATCAAACGCTGAGGATTGATGTGCGCCGGCTGTGGTGAGAACGACAACCTCATGTTGAAGATTCAGCACAGGGCTGGAAAGGCAAAGTGAGACAGGTTAGCATCTCTCTTTGATGGGAGATATCCGAGGGTTTTTCCTCTTCTCGTCTTTTATGTCTCCACCTCGCTCGGCCTCTCTCCTGCCTTCATCCTCCGTCTCTCCCCTGGTTTTTTGCTCTGAACTTTCCATCCACGGTCGGCCTCTCCGTGTGTGTGTGCGCTTTGAACTCCTCAAACTGTTCTTTTGAAGGGCAGAGTCGTAAAACGTCCTTTTATGCCGGCCCGGTCTCTTTGATGGGGTTGTCACTTTGTACAATGCTCCATTCTGAGCCTCCGAAACTTCAGACGGGCACGGCCACACCCACACAGACGGACAGGCGGACAAACACGTAAACGGACGGACAAACAACATCATAAAATGAATTATGTGAAAGGTGTATGCATATATATCTCTATAAGTATCCTTTCTATCTATCTATTAATATATCTGCTGCTGTAGAAAGTAAATGTTCCCAGCATGAGATCAATAAAGTCCATCATACTGTATCTTATCTTAAATGACAGGGAGACTGGATATATTCACACTTTATTGAACCACCCACCCATAATGTCACAGCATTTAATTTTCCTCCGGATGCTCTACTCTGATGATGACTTGACGACTGATGATGTGATGAGTGGAACATTTAATCTCTGCTCATGTCGCTTAGTTCGACCAATTTGGTCCAGATTGAAATATGTTAATAATAATATTGGTAGATTTGGCATGAACTTGGTACACATATTCACAATTGCCAATGTTCGGGGCAGGAAGAAATTTCATCACAGAATTCCCCGTCCACGTGTCAGCATGTATTTAATGGTCTCGCAGAATGTCGCCATTTACAACGCAACGGCTTTTTCCTCTTTATTAAGAAGCACATTATCCCATTATAATATTTAATCGGGGATATGATCAAGAAAAGTCAATTGCCATTACAACCACTGAAGAAGAAGACAATGCAACAATATGATGCAATTCCAAAAGCCCCAGTTTCAACTTAAACGATGAAACACAATGAAGAAAATAGGAAATATGGCATAAATGGACACTTCAGGTTTTTAGATAAGCAATGAAACAGTCTCTGCTTTGCATTTTAGTTTATATATAATTTACAGGGTTGAACAGGAGACAGGTGTGGGTGAAAAGGCTCAGTTCAACAGGTCACACACAAATCAGTTCATCAAACGTAATCGAAAACAGGCAAAAATCTAAAACCAGGGAAGTAAGCTTGGGTTCAGATATTGATATACTGGCATCCGGATAGCTAATGACCTGATTTGCAGATAATTGAACATTGATATCCTTGAAAATGCAATTCAAGTTGTACATTTGTTCTGGACAGGCCCAGTATATATATTCTAAAATCCGACATCCTGGTTAAAAGTGTGGGCCGCCGCTAGCCCCCAAACCACCACACATGTTTACCATTGGAGCCTCTGTTGTGGTGTCACACCCTGTGAATAATGCATTCTGTCTTTCGTCACCTGTTGGGTTTTTTCACCCATGGCTCCTGTTCACTCTTACCATCTGGTTTGTCTTGATTTACTTGATCTTTGATATCGGAGGGTTTCAGTTAAAAAGAAAATCCTGGTTTGACACTGTGGTTTTCTTCTTTCTTCTTCTGGCTCTCCCATCATCTTGTAACATTAAACTCACTGTAAAGTGTCAGAAGTCTGTGCGCTGTCTGTCAGGCTGTCAGTTGCTCAGACTTTTCCTGGCAGCCCCCGAGGAGAATGTCCGCAGAATGTCAGATTGAGCCCATTTGAGAATACAACAGACCTGAAATTTCACGGTGATCAACAACTATTTTTATAAATCTTACTAGTGACGGATGCAAAACTAAAAGAATACAAATATCCCAGGAAGTAAAAGAGGTATTTGTCTGTGTCAACAAAACAAACAAAGCGTAGGATTTTAAAGTGGAATCTATTCGTCATGTCCTGCCTCCTGCCTCCTGCCTCCTGCCTCCTGCCTCCTGCCTCCTGCCTCCTGCCTCCTGCCTCCTGCCTCCTGCCTCCTGCCTCCTGCCTCCTGCCTCCTGCCTCCTGCCTCCTGCCTCCTGCCTCCAGCCTCCAGCCTCCAGCCTCCTGCCTCCTGCCTCCTGCCTCCTGCCTCCTGCCTCCTGCCTCCTGCCTCCTGCCTCCTGCCTCCTGCCTCCTGCCTCCTGCCTTCGACCCAGACCCCTCATCTGAATGTTCCAGGTATTTCCCTGTTTTTATGACCACGTCTGACAGAAAATCTCCTGCTGGGTTTTGTATATGTGAAAGTCATATTTTGAAAAAAATGATCCAGATATTTTTCCTAAAGTTCATGTCTGAAAAGTCTTTCTTCTTTGTTTCTCAACGGACTCACATTGCTCTTTATTATGTAATAATTGGTTGTATCAAATTTTACATCCTAAAAGCCCAACATTGAGTAGGTTACCGGACTTTCTATTTTTGTATAAAACACTTGGGTGTAAATCTCACCTCATCTCTCAGGCTCATTCAGTGGATGTATCCTGTCTTCAGAACGGAGGCCATTACACTCTGGGTTGGGTTTCCTGTAAGCATCCCAACACTGAGACCATCTTTGTTCCATTACAACCAGAGGCCTTTGGGAACATGACTTTTTCCCAGGATCCCTTTCACCTGAGGAGGAGAACAGCACGGGGACAAAGGGGTGACACAGAGAGGCTGACGGAAAGCAGGAATAAAGTGCAAAACCACACACACACACACACACACACACACACACAATAAAATGGACACCGGTACAGATATACAGTAGGGTTGTGTTTTAGTCTGGAAGAGCAGTCACTGACATGGACAATGACGCACACACACACACTCTCTTCCTGATCGGGTCCCATCAACGTATCCTCCTCAGATTCGTCTCACTCTCATCATGTGACTCTTTTCATGGAGAAACTTTGCGATGTACAATCATATCAAGCCTTTACTGTCAGATTAATCTTCAGCCCAGGAAAAGAAATCCCTGGTCCTCCCAAAGTTGTTGTCCTTCATTCATATTATTTTCTACAACTAAGTAACCACTGCGGTGTAGACAATATACTCCCAGTTTAAACTGGTTTTTACATGCCCAGTGTATAAATCGTCAAACTTTTCAATCAATTTTCGTATGGACACATCATGGAAAGAGATTGGAGAGATTCTTTTGGTGTTTAAAAATCTCTGTTATGAAATGAAAATGTAGTTGTGGCGACTCATATGGTTTAGTTTTTAAACATTTTCAGACGAAATATCCCCAATGTTGGAAAAGTGACAAAGATGGGTGGTCTCATTTAGTTAGATAATACTGACAGCTGGAAACAACCATACAAATCCCCCATGAAATCTAACTCATTGGCATTTAACAAAAACACTCATTCATTTGAATACCAATAAACAAGGCAGTGACTACTAATGAAATCATGCACATTGATGCAGCTATACTTTATATTAATTCTATAAAATCAATAGAAAGAGGTTTTTGTACAGTTTTATAAAGTAAGTTTAGAACTTTCTTCATATTTGAAAATAGAATAAATACGACCACTTTACAGCTTTCATAGTGTTTTAGACACTATTTATTTACAACAATTATGAAACCGGTGGAGGAAATGCATGTTGCTTCCTCGGTGGAATAACACATTCAGCTTTAACCTTTACAGCTGTGAATAACCTTGATGGTGATGCGTAAAGCTCCGAGGTTTATGACTCATGATATGTCAAGGTGGGCATTTATGATGTATTTCTTCGCTACCAAGAGTGAAATATTGCTTCAGGACCCGTCTTAATCCTGTGCCAGGAAACCAGCCTTTAAAGAAACAGAATGTTTGTGTGACAGGACCCCGCTAACTTCTGAAATATCCATCACCCTCACATTCAGAGTTCAGCGGAAGCGCTGTCAGGGTTGAGTATGTGAAACAGATTTCTAGGACAAGATCTCTACACAAACATCATAAGGCCTCTGTTAAATCAGTTTGATCAGCAACCTGTTTTCTCGCTGAGCATGTCTTCCGTTCTTTTGTGTGTGTGTGTGTGTGTGTGTGTGTGTGTGTGTGTGTGTGTGTGTGTGTGTGTGTGTGTGTGTGTGTGTGTGCGTGTGCCTCTTCAATAAGAAAGTCTAAGAGGTGGTAAATCACCCCGTCAAAAGTGAGCGCTGTAAAAACATCCTGAGTGCAAAGTGAGACACACATACACACACACACACACACACACACACACACACACGCACAAACACTAGAACTGTCCGAGTGAGGTGAGTAATAATTCAGCTTCTAGAGTGAAGTGCAGCGAAGGAATGAGATTTAAAGTTAACGTCAACATTTTCTTTATCTCTTGGAAACATGATGACGACAGGATGAGTCTGACGGAACATCTCAACAAACCACATCATCATTTAGAACCTTAACGTTTCGATCTCAAAACAAAATACCAAGAATTTGGACCTTTGATGCCGTGACCCCAATGCATCATCTGTCCCAAAGACATATCAGTGTTTTGTTTTCCTCACCTCGGAAACTTATTCTTTGGTTTCCTGTGTCGGAGGCCCGCAGCTGAAAGTGCAGCTACACCAGAGAGCTAAATATAACACCGGGACATCTGTGGTGAGAAGGTTTTTGAAATCATGCAGATAAAGCGTTTTGCGCAGATGTGGCCTGTGAAAACTTGAATTTCTCAGTTATTCTAAGGATGGCTTGGAGACAGGATGGTGAGTGTATTCAGGAGATGTGGCTTTATTTAAAGAAAGCCATGTGATTCACTGTACTGGAGGCTCTACCTTAATATTAAGTCGCTCCCCTGATCATTTCAGACCTGTAATTTGAGTTATGATAGGTTACGAAAGTTCCTTAGCTAGAAAAAATAACAAACACATGGAAAGGAGGATATTATGAGTAACAACCAATTTTAGATGGTCAGATACATTTAAGGTTCTACCTTAAAACCAACTGCTCGTTGTTTGAAACGTATTTTTTAAAGCGTATTCTCCACAAATCCAGGTCACATATCGTCCAGTAGCTGTCAGGGAGAAATAGGAAAGTGCTGTCAGAGACCAATCACGTCATGGGTCACCGGGTCACACAGCAACAGGCTGCAAGGGCCACAGAGGGAGAGGGAGACACAGAAGTGGGGAAAAAGCAGGAGGGAAAGGACAAATGCTTATCGCTTGAGTGCCCTCGTGTCGGCAGCGCCATCCCTGACTGTCATCACCTTGAGTGACACGCATCGGGGTTGAGGGGTCAGCAGGGGTGAGGAAGTGTGATGTATGTGGGTGTGTGAGTGAGGAGCTGTAAACCTCCTCACAGGGGGCAATAAAAGTGGTAATTGCAGGACAGGTTTTGAGCCTGTTTGACCCAACGGAGCAGGAGCGTCTCATCTCTAGTTATAGTCTGTTAAGATTATAAAGTGAAGCAAAGTCTTGGTGGGAGTGTAAAATGCTTCTTCTGTTTCCTGGGCCATTAGGATTTAATATCCCAGCAGCAGGTTTTTAATGTGGGCGGTGGAAACTACGGCCAAGATAACATAGACCACCTACTAGACAGAACTCAAAAGTTCTTGGATGTGCATTAAAAGATTCACCATAACAATTCAGAATGTTCACATAAAATGGGATTACAATAATGGAGATAGCAGCTTTTTCCTCTCAGTTTTAAGCTTGTATCTGCATCACATTATCATTAATCATATGAAAGCTTTGCAAGAAATCCAAACCTCTTATATTTTAACACTTGATTGTTTGTTGCAACTTCTCAAACTTGCTCTGTGATGACTGGTTATGACCTGATAGAGCTGAGTGAGATGTCCAATATCAAGACAAAATGGTCGTATTAGACAATTATTGATAATTATTGCCATAAATGTAAAATTGTTATTTCTTCTAAGTTTAAACACAGATTTTTTGTATGAAATTATTTTTTATGAGCAGAGAATGACAATTATAAGTTAAACTTCTCCACTGTGCTTGTATAAGTCATAAACAAAATACAGATTTATGTGAAGTAGCATTGAATTAAGTGGTTAAAAAAGAGGAAAATGGTCGTCTCCAAAAACACTCAAAAGACTCTTTTCAGCTTCATGCCAGTGGCCAAAATGTCAGGAAATAATGACATCTGAAGGGACATTTGGTCCCATTGTAGGTGGATGTGAAGGCTGCAGGAAAGGAAGGAAGCAGAAGTGTTAGAGGTTGTGACTGTACATGTTTGTACACACATTATCTGTGGATCTATATGTGTGTGTGTGCATTCACTGCAACGACAGGAAGAAAAAAGAAAGAGGAAGGAAAATAAATTCCCCTGAGATATTTTGACACTTGGCTCGAAGCTTCATTAGAGGACAAACAGTGGATGAAGGTGGGCGGGGGATGGTGAGTGGACGTGGGAGATGGTGTGAGGGACAGAACAGAGGAGAGGTGGGGGGGCACGGCAGTAGGTGGGTGGTGTGAGCGCTGTGAAAGGTTAGGCTACTGTTAGTCGGGTGGGGGCTGCAGAGGAGATTGGAGGTGAAGTGAGGGTGTGACTGACACATGGATAGAGAGACTAGCAGTGGGTGGTAGGAGGTGGCAGGCAGACAATAATGGTGGCAGGATGCGGGTGTGCTGTGCTGTGTGTGCGCGTGTGTGTGTTAGAGTGTGTGTGCGTGTGTGTGTGTGCCACTGGAGGCTATGCGAAGTCTCTATGTTGTTTCAGGTGTCCACACACCCCCAGCCAAGCAGCAGGCCCTGGAGGAAGGACTGGCAGCTCATTAGCCTGATCAAAGACTCCACTTCCCCCTCTAGTTTAACACACACACACACACCCACACGCACGCACACACACACGCACACACTGCTCTGTTTACCTGGCTAATCCGAGGTTAATCTGCTTGATATGCAGGATGTGGGGATCAATTAAGGGAATGAAGGTGTGGTGATGGAGGGAGGGGTGGAGAAGGAGGAAGTAGGAAAGGTGAGGCCCAGAAATGTCTCATTTCCAGGTTAATTATGCAGATTCTTCTTTTGTTGCGTTAAGGATTGTTAAAGAAACATGCGGAGTGCTTGGTTAAGAAAGGAATAAATAAGCAGTAGGTTGTTTGGTGGTGACAGGACAGTATTTGTGTAATTTTATTTTCCAATAATGGTCATAAAGAAGAAATGTTTCTATAAATTTATATGTGCGCTTGTTTGCCCAAAAGTACAATTAAATTCCTCATAAGTTGTGCGTGTGTGTGCATATATAAGCTTTTAAGGAATTGTGGAAATAGAACATAGAAAATAAATATATATAGTTTTTTAAATACAACATATATAGTATACTTTAATATCGTTTACAAAGAACAGACATATATTAAATGTTGTTCATGGTACAGATGATATTTCAAACATTAACACTACAGTAACAGAGAGAGTTTATACACCAGAGGATAAGATGATACATTAATAAGGAGAATGATCCTCAGTAGAACTCAAATTCACAATCATCCGGAAAATATCGTGCAGTGTTTAAGAAAGTGAAATGAATTGAATGGGTTCATCCATGACCCAATATTCACAACTACATCATTGTACAGTAGATAATTACATACTAGTTTTCCCATTCACCTGTCTCAGTCTGCCTGGATGTGATCACACCACTTCCACCTGACATCGATTCATTTTAGTGAGAATCCCATCGTGTAAAAATAGACCCCATAGTGAAAAGCATGCTGTTTATTCTCCTCTCCCATTGAGTCGGATCCTGATTCATATCCTGTATTGACTGAGCCCGCTCTCGGAAACTGACCACCTCCTCATCCATCACAACAAAAGAGCCGGTGAGTCAAAGCATCCCTCTTGAGCCACATCCTCTCAGCTCAGGAGGAGATCTGCTGATGTTAATCAGAGGCGTGTGAAACCCAGTCACTGCGCTCACATCTGGACACAAACACACACCAACACACACCAACTCGTATCGGATACATCTGATTTACATACACCTTCACGGATCGTAAACATAAATTTCTCTTATAATCTTACAGTTTAAAACATCTGAGTTTATCTAAATGTTTGGGATCATTAACCTTGAGCCGTGCACAGTAAGTGTACAAAACTACAGTTGTACATTTACTTTGATACTGTACTTAAGTATACTTTTAATGTATCTTTAATTTACTTAAGTGGATTTATTTGAAGGTACATTTCACTTTGGCTCCACAGCATATGCCTGGAAATATTTGTATTTCATTCTCCACCGTATGATGCGATATTTGACCATTTATTTGTACTTGTATATAAGCAAACTGTTTGAATACTTGATCCATGCTAGCAAACATATCACATGACTACTTGGTTTTAAACATTCTTTTGTTACAATGATAAAATTATACTAATGAAAAACGTAAGAATGAACAAGAACCTGTAGAGCTGAGAATCATGGGAGTTGTTTCTGGGCTGTTAACGTTTCCAGATTCAGGGTCAGGTTCATGAGTTTGTTTCTCTTTATATTTGGCCAGTTCACATCCGACCTAATCAGGAAATCAAATGACGGGTAGATTCCTAACCCACCTCCTCAATCCTCCGCATGTTCCTCTGCAGACTCATGTCTCATAGGAAGTGACTGTAACTCACATCCATCCCTCCCCTTCTCCTCTCCTCCTTTCCTTCCACTGCCCACGATTCCTTCCTCTGCTCCTCCAGTCCTCCTTCCCTCTCCTTCCCCATCATCCTTTTATACTTATCTCCTCCTCGTCTTCCTCTCACCTCCTTCTTCCTTTCCTTTGATCTTCTCGCCCCTCTCATCTGACGGTCCTCTCATTTACCTTCTTTTTTCCACTCATCTGATCCTCTTGTGTTTGCTCCTTTCGTCCACTCCTCTTCCCTCGTCCTCCCTTTCCTCCTCTGAAGGTTTAATTTAAGCTTGTCATCAGAGTGACTGTGAGCTGAAGTTGGAAACTGCTGATGATGCTGCAGCCATCACAGCTTCTGGGACGCTGATAACTTGCCTGCAATACTGTTTGCCTCGATTTTGGCCTGTTTCACACAAGGACATGAATATTTCTCGCTTATTTTATGATGTTATGAACTTAGAAACGTCATCGACGCATCCATAAGCTCACTGTGCATTTTCCAGACATTTTACCAGGGGCTGGTAGGAAAACTTCCAAGAAATGTTCCATTTACATTTTCACATGCAGACCCAGGTCAGGAAAAGGACTTGGAAAGAAGCACATGTCTTGTGTTATTTGTAATTTCACTTTTCCTTCAGGATACAAAGCTTTACACAACAACACTTAAAACTGAGCAGATGTACAGATATAGAATTAGTTGATCGTAAAAAGTCAGATTTGAAACAAAGAGGCTTTAAATGACTCCGTGGATAAAACATCAAGATTATACTTTTAAAAACTATAAATCCGAACAATGGTGAGATATTAAGGACAGATGATTCATAGTTAACCAACATGTTATTGGCTGATCATAGAACGATTCTACCTTTAAGGGGTTCTTTTTCCATTCCTGACAGAAAATGTTTTTTAACTTCATGGCTCTGCTCGGTCTAAGCTGGAAGAACCCCGCTGGGCAAGGAGAGGAAAGGAGAGCTCCGGTGGAAGCTGACCTTTGACCTTTCTTCACAGGAATGACTGGATCCCAATTGCACTCCGACCTCCAGGGACGAACCAATCACTGAAGTGTGACCAGCCTTCAGGGGTGTGGCCCCGAAGACCCTCGCTTCTCCTCGGCTCCTCTCGCATTCTGGGCATTCCAAGTGTCGCTGCGGCACATATCATCCAGGTACCCCAGGGATGAACACACACATACACACACACACACACACACACACACACACACACACACACACAAACCTACATACATGCATGTACTGCACACTGATTCAATGGTACCTTTATTCACATTTGATGTACCTCACTTACGTATTTCCATTTCATGCCACCTAATACTTGTACCACAACAAAGTGCTGCATGTTACTGAACGGTTGAAGACTTACAATAGACTTCAAGAGGAGCGTAAAAGTCCAAAGACTGAAGACTGTGAATTAAAGGCTTTCACAAAACCAGCTCTGCACCACTGACGCAACAAGGAGATGAAGATTTTCTCTCTGGGCGTCTTCCTCTCCTCTGTACTTGACGTGGAAGTTGAAAGATTTTCATTTGTCTCAATTATGTCAAAAGTGTCAGACTTAGTTTCATCCATGAAACATTCAGGGCCACACATGCTGTTTTCATTTATGTAGGCTACTATTTTATCTTTGATTATCTCCATTACTACTCAGTGGGATGTGGGTCATTAGCGTTTCATCTAAATTTGAAAGTGAAAACATTATCACTCGTCTGTGCGTCTGCTTAGTTTGGCACATTCATGAGTCTTAATATGACCGATGTGTGTGTGCTTTGCGGCCGCCCATTGCTCCACATTCCGCATCTGTGCATGAGCACATCTCTTACCGAGGAAAGACCTACTCAGAGTGTGTGTGTGTGTGTGTGTGTGTGTGTGTGTGTGTGTGTGTGTGTGTGTGTGTGTGTGTGTGTGTGTGTGTGTGTGTGTGTGTGTGTGTGTGTGTGTGTGTGTCAGCGCACTAATGTCATTTTCATTTTTGCCCTCCATTCGGCTTGGGCTGATGCAGTCCCATCCTGTGGTGCTGGCTAACTTCATACTCAACACACATACACATCACTCATACACACGTCAACAAACATACACCAGTCATACACACATTATCCTCACACACACACACACACATTCTCCACACTGACCCAGACAGAACCAGACAGGCTACACACTAATTACATGCCTGAAATTAGACATAATATCAGCCAGCCGCTTGACTATGGAAACAGTGATGGAAGGCCAAGTTAGGGGTGAGTGTGTGTGTGTGTGTGTGTGTGTGTGTGTGTGTGTGTGTGTGTGTGTGTGTGTGTACATTCATGGATGTCTTTCTGTTAACGTGTGTTTATACTCATGGGAATCAGGAGTCACATGTGAAAACAGCAGAGTCAGACCTCACATTCAAATTGTTTTGTTGTCTATTGTTGTGTTCTTATTCTTACATCAGGTGCCAAAGAAAGAATGAATAGAAAAATAAATATATATGAGCAGATAATAATAAGTCCAGGCCTCATTATCTTTACGTCCCTGGTATCTCTGATATTAAACTGTATCATCCAGCTGGTTTTATTGATCACTACAGGCACAACACTTTTATGGCTTTTCCACAAACTCAGGAAGTTCAGAGGTCAGGGTCAGTGACAGAGCAGCACCCCTGCCGCTGACATGGATTCGGGGTCTCGCTCGAGAGCACGTTGGCAGAGCAGATGCTTGTCAACACGAACAACAAGCCCAGGTCATCCAGTGGAAATATGGTCCTCCTGACCTCGGGGTTAGTGTTTTCCTAATGAGAGACCCTCAGCTGTCCCTGAGAGTCACAGCAAAATGAAGCTGGTGGACTTCACGTGTAAAAGCATGAATCACTCGATTGTTGCTTATCTCGCCACATACATTTTAGTTTTCTTTCCACTTAAACCTTTTCAGTCGACGTGCTCTGAAACTCTTCCTAATGGGGGCCTGCAGACTATTTGCAGTTATTTTGATGTCAGTAATTTGAGGGCTCAACGTGCCTCCACAGGCCGTACTGTGGAAAAAAGCTTCTGCTAAATGGCACATGTTACTTGATGTTGTCTCAAGTTTGACCAACCTGAACCAGGTGAGGCCACATTTCCTGGGATGGCTGCCCAGTAAAAAAACAAGAAAACTGACGAGGGCCTTTCTCACAATGGGTGTGACTCTCAAGCCACAAAACCCATTTCCTCCTGCATAACCATGTCAAATTATTGGTCAGAAGATTTTCCTTTTTAAAATCATGCAGCGATTATTGACTGAAGTGGAATAAAGTCATGTAAGAGCTGAAACACTTTCTTATGGCCGGGAAATACTTTAACCCTGGAGATGACACTAATTTGTGTGAATGTATTCCTTGTGTCTACTCTGGTTAAATGTAATTCATTATCCAAAGAGAGAGTTTAAAATCTTTGAAAACATGAAATCTAAACTTGGAGGCATTTAAAGCGGATTTAAAGTGACTTACAGTGTGAGTAGATAAAGTCAGAGTCCAAGTGTTGGGTTTAGCAACAAGAATTTTACAGGGAAATTGGATTTTCCAAAGTACGCAAAAGAAATATTCGACGATAAGTAATATAATAGTTCGGCTCCTGTTACTTGTCGTGAAACTACGGCAGCAGCTGCAGATCCAGCGCGGCTCATTGGGCCGCTGTGTTTTTACTCCTGTAGAGGAATTTTCATGCTCTCTAATGGCTCTAAGTGAATTAGGCCTAATGTATCCTATTATGGTGCAATGAGGGCAGGCCAAAGTCATCAAACTCTTTATTTTGATGGATGTGGACACACAGACTCGCACAACCACATGTACATGCACCCCCGCCTACCCCTTCCTACCTCTCTCACCACACACCTTTCCTGGCTCCAGAGCACACAAGCACACCTCCTGACCAGGCAGGCGGCGAGGAAGGAAGTCAATATTTGAGGAGCTGCAGCTACCTGCGGCCTCATGGTCAAGCTCCGCCTCGTGCTGCGGGCAAACTGTTTCTACAACGCACCTCTCACACGCTGCTCAGTTTGAGTCTTCTATCTATCTATCTATCTATCTATCTATCTATCTATCTATCTATCTATCTATCTATCTATCTATCTATCTATCTATCTATCTATCTATCTATCTATCTATCTATCTATCTATCTATCTATCTATCTATCTATCTTTCTGTCTGTCTGTCTGTCTGTCTGTCTGTCTATCTATCTATCTATCTATCTATCTATCTATCTATCTATCTATCTATCTATCTATCTATCTATCTATCTATCTATCTATCTATCTATCTATCTATCTATCTATCTATCTATCTATCTATCTATCTATCTATCATTGTATCTATCTATCTATCTATCTATCTATCTATCTATCTATCTATCTATCTATCTATCTATCTATCTATCTATCTATCTATCTATCTATCTATCTATCTATCTATCTATCTATCTATCTATCTTTTTATCTATCTATCTATCTATCTATCTATCTATCTATCTATCTATCTATCTATCTATCTATCTATCTATCTATCTATCTATCTATCTATCTATCTATCTATCTATCTATCTATCTATATATCTATCTTTTTATCTATCTATCTATCTATCTATCTATCTATCTATCTATCATTTTATCTATCTATCTATCTATCTATCTATCTATCTATCTATCTATCTATATATCTATCTATCTATCTATCTATCTATCTATCTATCTATCTATCTATCTATCTATCTATCTATCTATCTATCTATCTATCTATCTATCTATCTATCTATCTATCTATCTATCTATCTATCTATCTATCTATCTATCTTTTTATCTATCTATCTAATCCCAGTATGGTTGAGGCCTGAGTCACCCCCTTCATTGTTTCCGGATCCAGTTGTTGTGATGCAGTGCTTGGGAACTGAAGTGGAATAAATACTTTTAAAACAATATTTTATTTTTGCTTCAAAAGTTACAAAATAATTTGTAACTTATGTTCCGTCAGTCTTCTAAATAAAGTAAAGTAATAAAGTAAAGACGCTGCCATCTTCAGGGGCCAAACAACAAATATTCTGTGACCCCTCAGGAGGATAATCTGACCATGTGTATATGATGTGTTATTTAAGTGCATCAAATACAATGAACCAGAATCCAATGGTTTCTCTGAGGATCAGTTTTTGGGAGAGGAAGCAGAGAAACATGTTGACCTTGTGTGAAACTCCCTCTGAAGACACTCTCAACTGATCACACTGCATCTATACAGGCCAACACAGCTGCTAATAGGTGAGAGATGCGTATTGTGACGTGTCAGGAGTCGGGGGGGGGGGGGGGGGGATTTGGTTGGTTGGTTTACCTGCAACAGGAAGCTTTTTGATGTAAAGCTGAGAGCACTATGCAGAGCCATCGCTAGGCATTTGCATTTAAGCTCTGCCAACACTCACACATTGACGCACAATTACGACCGTTATCAAGTTATTGTGTCTTGGGATCGGTCAGGAAATACAAGGCCGACAAACAATTGCAGATTAGTGAAATACATCAAGTGATAGACTTAAGTGATAAACTAAAAGGGCCGTTGACATTGTAATTTGATTTTCACTGACATGACTAGTCTGGGTCTAAAGAGGAAAAGGCAATTTTCTAAAAGTACAAATAATGAAGTTTTGTTAAGTTTGTTCGAGGGAATGAAAATAAATAACTTTTCACATCTAGTATGTGAAACTGCTCTGGAAGCAGATGGGGCTGTCCATTATGATCCCATTCTCGCAGCAGCAGCCAGCAGATGTGGCAGGAAGGAAGGCCGGGAGAGGAGACTCTGGAGAGAAATCTAGGCCTTCCCTTCCGTGCATGTATGCCTGGATGATCACACCGACCAGAAATCTACAATTCAACAAGCACTTGGTGTAAGCCGTGCCAGAAAGCCACGCAGCTGCAGACAGAAATCTGCGAGTCTGTCCAGTTGTGCATCTCTGCATGTGTGTGTGTGTGTGTGTGAGAGAGAGAGATGTTAGAAAAAGGAAAGGGTGGCTGACATATAAGATTTATATATTTGTGGGTCTGTAAAGAAAGATTTTACTCTTTTATATCATAAAATATATCTTTAAAATAGCTACTTTCACTCACTTTTGACTGAGACAATCCCATGAAGCAAAAGCCCAAAGTCACAGAGTCTCTCTTTTTTTACTCTGCTGTTTCGTACCCTACACTCCACGGTAGATTTGGACTATTAATATAAAAAAACATTACAGTTACATAGTCATTCAAATTTATTTAAATGTTTTTAAATTCATATTAACTGTGTGAAAGGGGTTATATAATATATTTATACAATTAAGTCAAATTAATGAATACAACTCAAAGGACTAGCTTCACTTTTACCTACATATAGTTGTACTATGTATTTTGTTATAATTATGTTATATAATACTTATTTTTGACTACATGTTCAAAACTGTATGTTATTAAAATGATAAAATTGAAAGTAGGTCACAAATCGGCCCCGAAAGCCATTAAAATCAATATACCACATCCTCTACCATTAGTTGCACTTACTTACTGGTTATTTATTCACCAACTTATTTCACAGTTGTGTTACTACAATAACAATAAGATACAAAAACTTAGGCTGACAGAGAAAAAACAAGAAAAGTGCCACTTGCATAAGGTCACACTTTAAATCCCAAGATGAATATCCCAGTTATAATAATAATAATAATGTAAAGAATATTATTGGAGTACCATAAAAATAACACAAAACTCCCAATTATGCAACCAATGACCTTGTGGCCACTGATCTTCTGCTATCGATCAGGAGATATTTCCAGTTCAGTATATGAAACATGATTTAATTTTTAATATGGTTTATATTTTATGTGTGTCAATAATTTAATTAATGTATTTCTTCGCCTTTGTCTCTTCTCTGTCTGGAGCTTTCTCCAAAACAGTAATCCCAATTGGAGGTGTAGTGGTCGCCATGGTGATGTGTGCAAATGGATAATGGGGCAACTGTTAACCTTTGACTGGTTAAAAGCCCCGAGCTGAGGGAGGGGGGTAGCTGGGAAACACGCACACACACACACACACACGCACACACACACACACACACACACACACACACACACACACACACACACACGCACACACGCACACACGCACACTGGGATGTCAGAGAGAAAGGAAATTCACACTCATTTCCTCCGTGTGGTTTCGGTACAAATCAACAACATCCTGTCCCTTTGTGAATCCTGCCTGCCCTCACGCTGGTTTGCGTTTCAGAGGAGGCGTTATTGCCCCCCCCCCTCCCGACACCCCCCACCTCCATCCCCCCTCTCTCTCCTCCTCCTCTGTGTTTTTTTTTTTTTTTTTACATTGCCATAGAAGCTGTATAGTCATACCTCACATTGTTGCAGAAGGAAGGAAGGAAGGAAGGACACGTCCTTGTTCGCAATAAACGGCTTTAGATAGAAACAGGAAGGATCTAATTTACCCTGCGCATGTAGATGAGAACACACTGATTCTAGGTTATATGATGAGAAATAGACCCTGTGTTCCTCCACATGAGCTTCGCTGAAAGACTCCAGAATCAGAGAATAGTGGATATTTGAGATTTGCCAGCGATGAAGGAATAAATGAATGAATCGCAGGTTCAGCCCACTCACATCCAGAGTGTCTCCTCGGAGCAGGAAGCTGCGTGGATGAATTAACAGGCTCAAATAAAGCGAGAGTGGCACCGACTCCTTATGTAAATCAGGCCTGACATTGCCCTTGTGACCAATAAAAGCCCCCATTTCCTCATTCCCTCAGCCCCCCCTCTATGGCTCCCTCTCTCTCACACACACACACACACACACACATTCGCCATTTCTTCCCATTCATAAAAATCTCGGCACGGCGCATGCGCAAATGCCATACCCGAGTCCTCCCCATTCATAAAAATGTAACCTCCGCATTTCGGCCCTCCCGAGTCTCTCTGCCCTCCCATTCACAAAAAAAAGAGAGAGAGGGAGGAGATAGAGAGGGAGGGGGAGAGAGGGAGGGAGGGGGCCGAGGCATCTGCGCAGTTCCCGTCCCTCACTTCCTCTCCTCTACCCTCCCATTCATAAAAACTCACTTCCCTCCCCCTCGGTGGTTGCAACATCAGACCCAAAGCTCCGCGTCCACAACCGCAGTCGCATTTTTACGCACCAGCGTGTGGAGCTTCCTGGCGGAGACTCGCTCTCCCATCGCCTGCTCCTTCCTCCCATCATCCGGCACCACCACATTTGGACTAATCCTCGCTTCGGAGTCTGTTGAGCTACTCTCTCTCTCCCTCTCTCTCTCTCTCTCTGTGTCGCTCGCTGGGACTGGACTATAATAAAGCTGCGCGCAGACGTCGTGCGCAACGAAGAGATGAGATTTTTATCCTGAAAGCACTGTAAGTTGTCCTCCCCTGTCCCCCTGCCCCCCTGTCCCCCTGTCCCCTCTCTCTCACTGTATGTCTCCCAGTAACTTGTGTGCGTGTGGCTGCACAGACACGACTGCTCCGTCTCTTCTCTGTCTGTCCGCTTCAACCCACTCCCTCTCTCTCTCTCTCTCTCCTTGTGCCCAATGCACTGGATTCGCAGGCACCAAAAAACACTGCGCTGGTTAAAATGTCTATTCTGCAACAAGCTGCTTCTCGGACCGTGTTTGCACCACAGAGTCAATATTTAACCACCAGGAGCAGAGCAGGGCTGCGAGAGAGAGAGAGAGAGATGATCGAAACAACCGATTCTTTTGGCAGCAGATGTGGATGTGAACACGCCGAGGGGGGGGGGGGGTTGATTTGAATGTCAGTGTCACGTTAAAGAGGCAGCGGAAGCAGGCGAGTGGTTCCACATCCCCGAAGCTCCAACCTGTTTCACCCCCGGGTGGTGTGGTTGCGTGTCTCCTGGTGGCTCTGCAGCGTGTATAGGTTGAGTCAGGTGTTTCTCTCTATTCACTCTATCTCTATCCTCCTCACCTCTTTCTATTACAATCGTTATTATGTTTTTTCTTATTCTTAAATTGGCCCATTTTTCGCTGCAAGGCTCCAGCTTTACGCATGGAATTACGCACTTCACCGGCCGCCGCTTAAAACCCAGTCCACAACCCGTGTGTCCGTCGGTGGTTCACAGTGTTCTAGGTCCAACGTTATATGTTTGTCATGTTCTGGATATACCGACGAGTTCCAAGCGCCCTTAGCCTATATAAACACGCAATTCGAGTATGTCGAGCGGCCGCCTCCGGTTTTTTTTATGACTCAGTTCATTCACACATTGAAGGGAGGGACGCACACGCTCATAATGGTCGCGCTTTGGACGATCACAAGTGTCTGTGTCGGTGCCAGCTCGGTGTCGCAACAGGTTTCCAGATCAGGCGTTTGCTGAAAATCGGGGGGGAATAAAGAGAAAGAGGTGAACACGAGCAGAGAGGGTGTCAGGCAGAGGGAAGGGGTGACGACCACCGACTCAAATATAGAAATAGACCCTCACTATGTATGGTATGTTTGCGTAAAATGCCCACGTTGAATGGAAAGAATAACCAAGAATATATCACATCCGATGATCCCAGCGAACCTGGTTTTGTGGCGTATATTTGGCAATAAGGTGATTGTAGGGAGCCAGCGGATCTGTCAGATGTTCTATGTCCTTTGTCTTCAATCGTATTTTTTCTTATTCTGTAAAGAAGGATCTGTATTTGTGACGGCTGCCGAGCGTTCGTTGACGAAATGCACGAAACCCATTTCATTGAGGCTCATCACGACCGGGGCGCAGTGATTCATGCTTGCAAAGCCGAGTGCAGCCAGAAGCGTCCATTCACAAAAAAAGCTGCAGTTCATAAAATCAGCTTCATTCACAATTTTCCAGATTGGTCCGTTACTACAGCGATTCAACTGTACAGGCCTGGCGTGTTGAAGGAGAAAATGTGCAAAAGCTATAGTTAAAGGCAAATTATACCATCCAGTGCATACTTATTCTCATGTTCCTGTGTGATTCTGTGCAAAGACCTCGTCTCCTCTCGCCTCTTGTGTTCATTTCGTCTTTGTCAAACTCCCCTTTCAGGCAGCCTCTCTTTGCTCTGCCTTGTTTTGCATCTTTGAGTCTTTTGCATGCAAGCCCTGCTCTCTGGTGCTCCCTGCACTTTAGAAGGGAGGCGATGAGAGCCCAACTTCTATTGTTCTAATGTCAAAGTTAGAATGGAGGAGGTCTGAAACCCTGTTGGTATTCAGTCTAAAAATCAAGATCGGTTGGAAACTCAGATTATTGCCCGAGATCCGGCCTGGAAAAGAAAAGAGAAACGATTTCTGTTGAGAGACTCAAATGCTTTGGTTAAAAAAAAAAGGAAAAAAAAGATTAAGATTTTTTTTGGCTGTTGTAAATCACATATAAATATAAATACATTCAGTTTAACATGCTGCCTGATGTGTTGAAATCATTTGTCCCCTCTAGTTCTGGGATAGTCGTAGGATTTATGCAGAGAAAAGTCTCAATCATGTGTCAATTTTAGTCACGAGATAAATGTTAATTCATCAGCAGCGGTAATTCAACGTAGCAGGAAATTGAAAGGGACACTTTAAAATTCAACGATCCACCGAGCTTTATTTAAAGACTGAGGGTTTCAACCTTGACCTACCCTGGTTAGATAAAAGACAAATTCAGAATGTGTTCATGTACTGCACACGTTGTTCTCATTCACTAACCTGGCTGTCATTCAGTAATGATCACGTTATTTTCTCACTGTCAAACACATGATAAACTTGTTATTTGATCCTTATGATAAAGCCGGAAAAAGAGAATCAGAAGGGTAAAGAACAATATTAGTTGCTGCTGGTCGTAACTGTGTCTTTTGTATCTGTCTTTGCAGTTTTGCTAAATGCTGCTATAGAGTGAGGACGTGCAAGGCACCAGCCTACACATGGAGTCCAGGGTTCCCCACCACATCCCCGGAGTGTCCTCCTCCCTCATATCCCAGCCCCTGCTGGACAGTCGAGTGCCCTACGGCCGCCTTCAGCACCCCCTCACCATCTACCCCATTGACCAGATAAAGTCCTCACATGTGGAGAATGACTACATTGACAGCCCCGCTGTTGTCTCCCAGCAGCCCCCGAGCCAGAAGTCCGCAAACCGAAGAATCACCTGGCTCGGTCAGAATCAGGAGGGCTTCCTGGGGGCGAATCACAACCATCATCACAATCACCAGCACCAGCAGCAGCAGCAGGGCAGGTGCGAACCTCACCCTCAACCGGACACCACCACCCACCCGTGGATTTCCTTCAGCGGGAGGCCCAGCTCCATCAGCAGCAGCAGCAGCACCTCGTCTGATCAGAGGCTGCTGGACCACGCTGCACCCACCCCAATGGTGGACCACAACCCAAACCTGCACCCCCACCAGGGCCCCTTCAACACAGCCACTGCCCGATCTCCAGGCTGCTTCTCTTCCTCTGAATCTAAGGTCCTGACCTCCTCCTCCTCCTCTGCTTCGTCCTGCACCTCCTCCTCAAAATCGCTGGACCTCAAGCCTGCAAAGATGCCTGCAGGAGGTGTGTGCTCCACTGGTGGCCAGCAGGTGTTGGCGCTGATTCCTTCCTCCCCAGCCGAGAAGAAGCACCTCAATCTCTGCGAGCACTGTGGGAAATGCCGCTGCACAGAGTGTACGCTTCCCAGAACCCTACCCTCTTGCTGGGTCTGCAACCAGGAGTGCCTGTGCTCTGCCCAGAGCCTGGTAGATACAGCCACCTGCATGTGCCTGGTCAAAGGGATCTTCTACCACTGTACTGAAGATGAGGATGACGAGGGCTCCTGTTCCGACAAGCCCTGCTCGTGCTCCCAGGCCAACTGCTGCGCGCGCTGGTCCTTTATGGCTGCCATTTCCCTCGTCCTGCCTTGCCTGGTCTGCTATCTTCCAGCCACGGGCCTGGCCAAACTGGGACAGAAGTGTTACGACAATGTTAGTAGGCCCGGCTGCCGCTGCAAGAACTTGCAGGGTGGCGTGAGCGCACCTGTGTGTAAAAACGGAGGCGTGGAAGCGAAAGTTGGGACTTTAGAGAAGCAGCAGCCACAGCAGGGGTCATGATACTGGACCTAACTGGCTGGCATCGGCCGTGCTAAAAATAGACAGGACCACACAGTACTTGCTAGCTCTCTAAGGATAGGACAATCCAACACCAACCCCTTAAACTACCCCATTAATCTGCTGGAAGATGACTTATGTAAAACAAAGGTACTTAAATGGCTTTTTGTTTGATAGGGTGGTGAACAAAACGGGCCTGGTCTGAGAGAGTTGGCTAGTTGAAATGGCTAACCAGCCCCTCTGAGATGTTTTTTTTTTAATTGTTGTTTTGTTCGATTTTTTTTTGTTTGTTTGAAAGAGGGACACAAGAAGAAAAGACGAGATTGTGGGACTGGTGTTTGTGTTGTTGTGCAAAGATGGCTGAAGGCACAAAAGTCATTGTACTTCTCTGCTGCTCTGTATTTTCTCAGCTAATTTTGTATCGGTGACTAACCAGAAGCTGGTTGCGAATCCTTGGATAACATAGAAGTTATATGACGGAGATAAATAATCTGTGCAACCCCTCCCACCCCCAAAAAGCACAGCCCTGTGCCCCCCCCTGTCTGAACAAACAGGAAGAAGAGTGATTACCTATAGCGTGGCTTTATGATAGGCCACTGCAGAAGTCAAACCACCACTTACTCTCTTACTCTCTCTGCTGTTATGATGATCACCGTCTCTTAGTGTCACTATTGTTCCTCTGACACCTTAAAAATGCTAGCTTGGTATTGCTAACACTTAATCTTCACGGAGGGCCTGTAAAAACTAACTTTTTGAGACTTTAAAATAATAGTAATTTCCCATAATTCTCACTGGTGTGCAAGCAGTCGCACTGCAGGTGAGGGAGAGATAATCACTTTACAGCGTGTGTTCCTACTTTGGGAGGATGAAGCACAGACATTCTAAAAGATTTTGAATGCAGTTCACCAATCACCTCAGAGGTAATGCATGTCATGACCTGCATGCTCTAGTGTAATGGTTACCCACCGTGCTAGAAGTCGATGTGTCGTAGAGAAACGTGTGAAAAAAAAGTACACCCAACCTTCTCAGGGACTGTTACGGTAATCCTCTCTAGAACTTGGCCTACTGCATGTTGATTTCTAAACTGCCTAAGAGCCTGGTCTGCTTCCTCTTTGCACAAGACGGCAAAGAAACATTTAGGGGCAAAAAGGCAATACTGAATAATTTAAAACAAGTAAGCTAAGTGAGAGACAAACTGGCCAGAAAATTGTGTTTCCGGAGGAGAGGGGGGGGTGGGGGGTGGGATGCAAGGTATAGAGAGTGACAAGGAGGAGAGAAGGCATAGCAAAAGTTGTTGTTGTTGTGTTTGTATCTATTCAGCCTATGTCAAAATCAAACCTGCCACTTGCACAACCTTTTAAGGACGACGCAAACCCCTTAAAGGATGTTCTAAAGCACAGTATTAACCACCTCAGCTATCTCACATTACATTGGCGTGCACTACATTTAGCCCACACACCCCAGCCTCCCCTTACACACACAGTGTCTTCATTCAATTCTAATCATTATGCTGCCTAGCTGCATTAGTCAGATAGTCTATCTTTTATTCTCAAAGTCTATTTTTGTGGCTTGCATGACGGTCTGAGGACTTTGCCAAAGGAAAGCTAGCGTACAGTAGCATGTTTTCGCTGTCTGAGTGATCACAGTTGTTATGCACTCTTGCCAAATGGGAGATGACGGCAGTTGGTTCTTAAAGGCACGCTGCCCTTTAATACGGATGGCCTTTTCTGTTTGGCATAAAGGCATACTGCCTTTTTGTGCTCTGTAACACACCCCTCTTTCACGTTGGACCCTAAACTTCCATTCGGGCACCGAACGTTGCTCACACCCACATTTGTCTTGTTGCACAAAGTCGATATTACACAGGATTTTTAAAAAAGGAAAGAAAAACTGTCCTTAGTCTTGAATGTATGAGGCAATATTTTCAAAACCTAGCAATTCAGTCTGAGAGTAAGGTGCCAAATCTGAGAATGATTGTGTGACTGGGCAAAGGCCCGGTTTGTAGGTGGGCAGCAAAAATCACAAATGTTTTGACAATATATTTAGTAATAGAGCTATGCAGGTGAAATGTTATTTGCTGTAAATAGTTTCACAACATTTGTGTTCTTTAGAAGAGACTTTTAAATGTCCTTGAAAGATTGCATGGTACATTATAACTACAATTCAGTACAAAATATGTAGAGAATATATTAGATATATATATTTTGAGGGTAAGATAAAGATGTTTTTCGAGGTCGCGAAAAAAAGAAAAAGAGGGAGGGTGGAGAGAGGATGGTTCGGGGAGGGGGAACAAAAATGACAAGTCTTTCTATCACTAGCACTTGATTTAGGAAAGTGTACCCGGCAATAATAAAAAAACAAAAATAAAAAAATCCTGCTGTTTATGCTATCCACGGCTCATTAGCAGTCGAGAGGCTAAGCTAATTCCCTGGTTCCTCTCCGAGTCCCAAAGACTGTGGACTCATTGAATCCACACAGGGAACACAATCTACCCCTATCCGGATCAACCCATTTCCTGCTGTTACTGCTCAGTGTCTCAGCTCTCTCCCCCTCTCTTTCTCTCCCTTGCTTTTCTTCCTCCCCCCCCCTCTCTTTTCCTCGGGTCCCTCTCCTTCCTCCCTGAGAAATTGTCCAACAAACACCCCTGGCCTTGATTGACAAACACAGCTGCTGTGCATAAACTTGTCATACCACAGAGACGGGAGAGAAAGACAAGTCTGTCTCTCTCTCCCTTTCTGGCTTGTTTCTGCCTCTTGTTTTTTCTTTCTCTCTCTCTCACTCTCTTGTGTTTAGTGCCATCTTCTTTTTTTTTAACCAGTGCACCTCTTTTCTCGACAGTCGCTGCTTTTTCTTTTTCTTTTAACTCCTCAGATCTGTCACCGCTAAAGAGTAATGTTTTTCACTTCATGTTAGATTTTTACTTTTTACATGTGCTCGCTAGCCTGTTTGGGGTTTGGACGAATCACAGACAACGACAACTCAATGATAGAAAAAACTTTTTGTTCTTTATTTCTCTGCTACAACGCTGTGATTTTTACACTCTCAAACTCCTTTGTTTCGCTCATTTGTGAGCACAGATGTTTTGTTTTTTTTTCTCATCCTGAACAAGAGGAAAAGTCTCATACAGCTGGGTGATGCTACTCCATTCCTTTCTGCCTTTGCAATGTCAACGTTGGGGATTAAGAAACGAGATCTGTGCATTTGTTTTGTTTAGATATAACAAAAAGAGAAAAAAAAAATCTCTCATATAAAAGGTTCCCTTTATAGATATATTTATTTTGAAGTTCTATTTTATATAGTATTTATTTAGATGCCAACTTTTTGTTTGTGAAGAAAGCTTATGTCGAAATGGAATGTACATTGACAATGGAAATATATATTGTTAAATATATTGGGCTGTCGTGTCATTACTCTTGAGTTTTTACACACACACACAAAGACACATTTCTTTCAGAATGACCATGCATATCTGGGCACAATAAAATTGTCATTTATAGGATTAGTTATGTAATGATAAATATACCCACACCTACATTAAACAAGATTTCCATTATTTATTCCTGAAATGGCACAAATCACATCCAGCTGTGCAAAGTTAGATTTTTACAGAAAATGCACGTGAAGCTACTATAAACATCTGTGAAGCTGCTAATTTATGTCACATGACTGTACTTCAGTCACTAGATGCTGATTAATTTATCTATTAATCGCTCTCTAAATCAACATTCCCGGGCTTTAGTTGTTTTACATCAACACTTCCACTTCCTGAGGTCCCCCGGCTCCTTCCTGTGTGTGTGAATAGATCAGCGCTCTATAAAACAAGGCAACAGCCAAATAAAGCCGCCTGACCTTAAACCCAAAAGAAAACATTACATAAGTAACAGGAAATAATTCATAGACTTCCTCTGGAGATGTAAGGCGAGACGCGAGGTGGTGAGATGCTGGTGACTTCATATCAGGGACCGTGCCCCCGGCTGCTGTGTGTGTGTTGGTGTTTGACTAGCAGGTTAAACTGACTTCCTCCTCCTTTATAGGGGTGGTCTGTTTTAATCTGGATGTGTAACATTCCTGTCTCTCCAAAGTACCTCTTGTGAAACTGGAACAAGCACAGAATCACCCTGCTGTCTCTCTCTCTCTCTCTCTCTCTCTCTCTCTCTCTCTCTCTCTCTCTCTCTCTCTCTCTCTCTCTCTCTCTCACACACACACACACACACACACACACAGAAGGAGAGAGACATATTTCTGAGACATTACACTGACTTATACATTTTTTTTGGAGACTTACTGTAACTTTGACCATAACTATTCTAAACCTAACCCCACCCTAACCTAAATCATGTCTTCACCTTAAAATTGATAAGGACGACAAGGTGTGCAAACGGATTTATGTCCCCACAACATGCGTAAAACCTAGACCACACACACACGTACACACACTGTCGTCCCACCCCCCCCAAAATCCCAGCCCACCTGTGCAGCCGTTGCCCTGAGGCATTCTTCCTCCCCTCATTCCCAGCCCCTTCCCTGCACCTGGAGAGAAGAGGAGAACAAATGAACGGGTAAAGGCTAGACAAGATAGAGAGACAAGATGGAGAAAAGATAGAGACGAGATAGAGGAAGAACAGAAAAGAAGTGAAGACAAGAAAATAAAAAAGAGAAGAAGAGAACAGAACAGTAGAGAGGTTAAGACAAGAGAAGAGAAGAGCTGATCTGGCTTTTCCAGCATCACATAAAGAACATGTTTCCTCTGCAGAGGCCCTGCAGGCGCTGCTGTGTCTGCTCCAACAGGTGAGATCACAGACCAACCTGCCTGTTTACCTGCCGGTCTGTCAGCACCCACCTGGGACACACACACACACACACACACGCGCACACACACACACACACACACACACACACACACACACACACACACAAACACACACCTGCATTAGACTTCCTCCACGCCTTCATTGTCATCTCCACCCCACTCCGCCACATATACAGTATATCATCAACACAGGAAGCTTCGGCTCAGGCAGGTGAGGAGGAAACCATTTATTATCAGCTGCTATTATTGCAGGCTGGATTCACTGAGGAACAAGTGCTGGGTCAAAGCCTGTGTATGCAAATAAATATTTGTGCTGTGGTTTGGAAACGAGATGACTTCACCACAGGAGACAACGCAACACACACCAGCAAGAAACACATTTCATAGTTTATAATTTTTTTTTTTAATATGCCAAACGATGTTAGGCGGACGACGGTTGTGCTCTGTTGCATTTGCAGTATTATTGTGCAATGTCAAAAATAAGGTCGTCACACCCAGTACACACACACACACATCAGCTGTTGTTATGGCCTAACAACAAGTCTCCATTTTGCTGGTAATTTCTTGCAAATCCAAGTGTTTACGCGAAATGCACATGAGAAAACAAAAACTTTAATTATCTGTAAACAGGTTGTTGATAAAGTGAAAAGTAAAGCAGAGAGGGGATGGGATAGAAAGAGAAAGAAGAGCAGAGAGCAACAGAGAGGTCATCTCGCTCGGCAAAAGTGTGTCAGCGGCCCTCAGGCTGGATGGGACTTTGTTCCGGTTAGGACACATGTAACAAGTGTGTGTATGTGTCTGTGAGTGTGTGTGTGTGTGCGTTTGTGTTTGTGTGTGCACTACATATGAGTGCCCTTTGCATTGCGTTGTGAGAACCTTGGACAGGAAGGATCATCAGGTGCGTCCTCTGAGCGACACAATCTGACTTGACCCATCTCATGTTTGGTTTCTTATCTGCCACGTTTCACAACTGGCAGAACTTGTCTTGCGAAGTTGCTCAGTCACCGTATCGCTGTGAAACGATGTGTTCCCAGATACCACTTAAAGGGGCAGGCCACCACTTTTTTTTTTTTTTTTTTGCAGCGAGAATCTCGCGTTAAAGGCAACATGTGTTAGACTAATGCTCAGCGGCCGCGGGGGAAAACCACATGCCCGTTTCCTGCAATGAATAATGTTTCCCCTCAGCTGGTCTCGGAATCCATCTGAGAGTTTTCGAGAAGCTAACTGTAGTTTTGACTTTCCAGCACTTATGTGCATCAAGTTAGCTCAAGTAAATCCCCCGCAGTTTGCTGTTTAGATGACATATTGCAAAAGTCATTTTCACATCTGGTGTAGCGCTCAACCGAACCCCCTTGCACCAGCGACAACCCCCAGACACACACACACATATATATGCTCACACACACACTTTTCTCTCTTTCTTTTCCTTTTTACCACATTTTTGATTTGTTTAATTCACAGTGTAACACTGTTCGTTGGTCTTTGATAGAATTAGAAAACAAAACGCGACAAATCGTGGCTTTTTTAGGATCAAACTCCAAAATGTCAGACCAGGTAACTGACCCAAACCAGTAGACATTTAGCAATGGGAACTCAGATCAGCACCGGACGGGACATTTTGTCTTTTTATTATTGTGTGGAAAACAAAAGCAGAGGCAGTAGACTGTGTATGAAGATGGACAACATGTCTTTACTTCCTCCTGCAGGTGGATGGAAATGCATTTAGAAACATGGTTGACTCTGGATCAGGGTGATGATGAGGGCAGGTTTGTGGAAGGTAGTTTGTGTGTTATGTAAGCGCATGTGCATGTTTGAATGTGTGCGTGTGCTCGCTTGATTTGGAGAGTGATCAAAATGCTCCTCTGTAATGTAGCTCACACTGTATATGAGGCAGAAATGGCAAGTGCACGGTTTTTGAAAATGGAACCCCTGACATTTAGACCTGCAGAATGCTTCACCACACACACACACACACACACACACTGCATGCAGGCAACAGATGTAGAAACACACACAGTATCTCCTCCTCTGCCCCCCCCCTCCCTTTCCCCTCCTCCTCTTTCCTCTGTGGAATTCAAAAGTAAAATGAACCTAAGTGTGACAGGACGGCTTCAGCTGCAGGAAAAACACACATTTCAACACTCAGGAAGTGGCAGGGAAAGCAGCGAGGAGAGGAGCAGGAGCTCACGGGAGAGAGGAGGAGGAGGAGGAGGAGGAGGAGGAGGAGGAGGAGGAGGAGGAGGAGGAGGAGGAGGAGGAGGAGGAGGAGGAGGAGGAGGAGGAGGAGGAGGAGGAGAAGGAGGAGGAGGAGGAGAACAGGGAGCGAAGGAGGAGCGGTAGTTCAGGAGGAAGTTGGTCTTATACAAAGCTATGTGTGATAAAATGGTCAATGACAGCTATAAGTGTTCAATTTAAATCATTTAATGTAAAATATCCAAATAGTTTTCATTTCCAGTCGAAAACCAGACCCTGTGGTAATGTTTTATTTTTTTCATTTCTTGGAGAAAAAATATTACTCAGTTCACGGCTTAAGAGTTCCTTTGAGTCCAAGGAGGCGAGAGAGGAAGAAAGACGGGAAGAAGAGGAGAAAAGAGAGATTAGCCACGATTTCTAGTGCCACAGTTGCCTGCCTACCGGTAAGTCAGCCTGTCCACCATGAAGCCAGTCACCCAGCCAGCAAACAAGCCAACCGGTCCGTTTCATTCAGCAAGGCCACTGGCACGGGACCAAGTCATGCCACCAAACAAAGAGCTACTGTCTTGCATCACTTCCCCTCAGAGAGGCCATCCAGGCCGCAGCCTCTTATCACCAGGCACTGCCAGTCTGCAGCGCACCGAGGCCTCCACCACACCGGCCTCTTTACAGCCCTCTCCCATTATACCACCATTATACTCAGCCTGTACCCAGGGGGAGGGCTGTATGTCAACAAAAGGGGCAGCGCATAAAAAGACCAAATAAATTGAATCAAACAGCATTTTTCAATCGGATGTCATCTGACCTCCAATCATACAACAGTTTTTTTTATAAGATATGAACATTTTTGTGCATGTGATGTTACATAATGTCCCTCCAATATGCATTTAGAGTTTAGGAATGCACTTATCAGTTCTCCCCTTTATGGTCAGAGACCGCACGTCTACGTTCTTGGATTTACAGCTGAACTTTTTTCCTTTACTTATTTCGAATATAAAAATAGGATATTTCACATATTTTTTTCTTCGATTCTACTGTGATCCTATTATTTTCTTATTGCAGAAGTTAAGCAGTGAAAGCCTGGAATCTTAATGGGCAGCTTTTGCTCCTTGATAAGTATTCTGCCGGTGTAGTTTGATACTTCCTTCCATTCCACAACCTCTGAGTCTCTCTCTCTCACTGTGTGTGTGTGTATGTGTGTGTGTGTGTGTGTGTGTGTGTGTGTGTGTGTGTGTGTGTGTGTGTGTGTGTGTGTGTGTGTGTGTGTGTGTGTGTGTACGTGTGTACGTGTGTGTGTGTGTGTGTGCGTGTGTCATGGATGCGTGTCTGTTTTCAACAGGCCCTGTGGCTGCCGAAGGGGGGTGGACATGTGTAAAGGAACAGTTGCATTCCTTTCAGATCCTCCTCTCAAAGGGAAAACACACACACACACAAACACACACACATTCATTCAAATCTATACAAACTAAGCTTACAAGAACACACAAACGTACACCCTCTCTCGCCTCTTTCTCCCTCTTTTCCCTCTCTCTCTCTCTCTTTTCTGAACAACAGCGGAGCGGGACGGTCCCCCGAGGCATCGGAGGGGCCAAAAACTGAACCGACCAAACTTGGCTTCCGACCCCGGAGCAGCGACACGCCCACTTGGCGGCGGCCTGCAGTGCATTCCTGGTGAGAGCATTGTCAAAGCCAAGCACTTCCTCTGGAGCAGGGCCAGCCCCACCACAATAACATTTCATACATTTATCTCTTGGCTTGAGTCTCTTACACTCAGTACTGACACAAACTCTGAAGACACACGCGTGCACACACAAAGTCGCGTGTACGTGCATGCACAAACATACAGAACACAGTATTGCAAAACACTGTTTCGACTCCCGTCTTTGCTCTCATATCTCCCCTCCTCTCTGTTCTTTCTCTAATCTGGTTTTCTCTCGTCTGAAGTGGAGCTGACCCTTTTCTCTCTCTCACGATTTAACCAGACAGTAAAGAACCTGACCTCCACTTGCTACGGGACTCCGATGATATCCTAACCTCCTCCGCCCCATGGGCCTCTTTACTTGGACCTTCAGGAAAACCTTTTCACTGTGAGGAATTTACAAAATCCTCGAAAAGTTCTCATGAGTAAAAATGTTAGATTGAATGATAATGAATGCAACAGAAATCATGTCATATGTATAAGGTCAGTATGGGTCATGCAATATGAAGCATTCATCTTTCAGAGTTATATAAGGTGGTCTGGGGCACAACTTTGTACAGCTTCAGTTATATATCTTTAAATCTGTATTTACATTTGGCTTCAATACTCTGCCTCGGTTACTTGTGTCTTTCAATCACCTCATACTTAAAATATTGTATCGTCAATATCTCAATTAGCACATACTTTTTTTTACAATGATAGCTTATATTGACCTTGTATTATTCTCATGCTCTTTCTATCTGTCTGATATCAAATGTTGAGCCAAATGTAAACATGACTGATTGGCTCCAGAAGATCAGTGTTTCCTAGATTGAGAAAAAGTTTCAAAGTCACCATCAAACGCTTCTTCTCTCAGCTCTGCTTCATTCACAAACAGAAAATCAGCCGAACACAGAGAAAAAGAGAGAGTGACTCATGCAAAAGGAATGACTTCTCAGCCAGTTGGCTCTGTTGTGTGTTTGTTTGCTCCTCCACTTGTGTACATCCTCTGTGGGTGAGTATACACGTTCATATATGCATGCGATGGGATGTTAATAGTGTGTATATGCATGTTTGTGTGTGAGTGCATATGTGGGCAGGTTGCTCAGGGCTGAAACATGTGTGCATGTGTGAGTTTGACCTTGTGTGTGTGTGTGTGTGTGTGTGTGTATCAGCTCCCACAATGCAGCTTTGTTGATGGACTCAGCGGCAGAAGAGACATGAGGACAAATCAATGTCCAGTTTGACACGTGGCTCCATGTATGAGTCACCGCACAGAGAGGACAAGAGAAAAACATTCCGGTCCAAATCCCTAAATATGTAGAAAATGCTGTTGTTTGGTTTTTAGCATGTTTTTGATATTTACTCAGTGATGGTGGGATGAGGGTTTCCATCAGCTTGTGAATGAAAACGCTGTCTAACTAAATTGACAGCAAGATAGATAGATAGAATCCTTTATTAGTCCCACAGTGGGGAAATTTGAGGGTTTTACATCAGCAGCGCAGGCACAGCGGAACAAGAACAAAAGAAAGAGCAAAACAACAAAGTAAGAAACAAAAACAACAATGAGTAAAAAGAAAAAGTAAACAGTCAAATAAGCAAATAAATAGTAAGTAGTAGAACAACTGAACAATACAGAAATTTAGAAATTAGTACATAAAGCATTAAGTACTCAAAAGGCACTTCTGGCAAGAATGAGTGTTATAATATGGGAAATATATTTAAGAGTATTTACAGACGTCAGTATTCATGATTGAAAATCAACAATTACTATATATTATATCACCTCAATATTAACAGCTATGTACCATTTCAGATTGTCCAAACATTTCCTTGTTCTTTCATTCTCATATTCATACAGATGACATTGGTCTTCAAATATATAACAGGCTATCTACATTTAATTGTAAAATACAATATTATAAAGTTAGAGGGGAAAGCAGCATTGAAGTCAGCAAGCAAATAAGGAAATAAGACATGAGGTAATCTGATGGACAGTTGACATTTAGTCTTGGTAAACTACTTTTGTGACTGAGACAAAAACCACAAGGATATGAATCCAGCTTACAGATCAAACTGGACACAGCAGGTCATGTGAACTTTATCATGTGGATCTGCACAAATGTTGGACTGAACTGCTTCATCATACTGTGGAAAAACTGTGAATGCATACAACAAAAATACAAATGCTCTCATCCCACTTACTCTGGGAGAATTGAAGGGTTGTGATGTGCTTTGTGTTACAAATCTAAGAGAAGAGGAGACATTTGCGAAACGTTCCTCTTGTAAATTTCACACGGTCTCATCCACTTCTTCAGTCGCTCGCTAACACAGCTCTACCCCGGGATGCCCTCCTTCCTTCCTGTTAACATACGTCTGTTTAGCCAATATCATGAGCAACAAGGAAAATCACCACGGCAACCCTTCAGAAACAGCCACCAACTCACCGCCTCTCACACTGGCTCACCTGTAAGAGAAAAAGAGAAGAGGTCAAGTCATGTTCTCTCAGATATGTGGGATTTGAGTGTGTCGGTGCACGTGTGTGGTTCCATGTGTATGTGTGTTTGCGTGTGCACGTTGAGGACCTCAGGGTGGGGTATCTTGGCATGTCTCACTGTGGTTCAATGTTTCCTTTTAGCTCCGCTGGCACTGTCGTGTTCCTGTTGGCTGACCTTTTCACTTCCTGTGAAGTTCCTGTCATGCGTTCTCTGTTCTCGAAGGTCACGGATCTCTTACCCGGCGCTAGTTGTGCTGATGCTTAGAAAGAGGTAACCCAGATAACAGAGATGACTATTTGAAATATTAAGACAGTAAAGCTGGAGTGTAGTTGAAGTTACTCACACTCCTGAGTCGGAAAAGCAGTGATTTCTTCATCATGCAGTCAAATCCATGAATGACATATCCAGCAACTGACAATACAATGAATTACGCCATCGTTTGTGCTTTCTTGTGATAAGTCATTCTAAAACCATGATGTCCATCCCCTGCACTGCTTCACCTCTCCTCCAGCTGATGTGATTCTGTGAGCAATATGACACAGAAGATGTGTGAACTGAACAACCATCTGACGATTTTGAAAAGTGGTGTAGTGTGAACATGGCTTCTTGTATTATTACATTGAATCTGCAAAAATGACAGCTAAAATGATGAGATATTTCTTCTGTGAGTTTCTAAACTACAGTGCATCTAAGACCTAAGATGTTCTATTGCTTTAATCTTGCAGATTCTTTCTTAGTTTTCCAGTTTGTGATTGTGAGTCCCCCAACCTGAGAAATGCTCTTTTAATGTGACTCAACAAAGCGCTGTATCCAGCTGCCAATCAATAGGCCTCACAGGACTGAAGCTCAGAAAACACGGAGAGAGGGAATGAATTATAAACCCTCTGGACACACTTCCTGCCAGCCATTGTGAAAAGTGATTTAGTTAATGGTTTCCAAGAAAAGGAATCTCTAGGAACTTCAGGAACTATAGTTGAGCTGAACCACACATCTGCACACACACACACACACACACAGGTTTGTGCACAGACACACAAGTGTAACATATATTAGCTGTAAGTATGGTACATGTTGTGGTTGTAGTGTTGTCTGTGAGAAGTGGTCTGGCCTGTGAAGCCCTCTGGCCCACAATACTTTTCCGGTGGGGTGTGTGTGTGGGTTAGGCAAGGATGTGGTCAAACTGAAATGCTTACGGGACAGATCCTCAAGACCCCCCCATGTACATATGAGAGAGAGAGAGAGAGAGAGAGAGAGAGAGAGAGAGAGAGAGAGAGAGAGAGAGAGAGAGAGAGAGAGAGAGAGAGAAATAGAGAGAGAGGAGCATCGCTCAACAGCCGCTCCTCCATCCAGGAGCATCGGATATTGGATTAGTGTTAATCTTCCCCTCATTCTTTTCTCACGTTCCTCTTTCCAGTGTGTGTGTGTGTGTGTGTGTGTGTGTGTGTGTGTGTGTGTGTGTGTGTGTGTGTGTGTGTGTGTGTTGCAGCAAACTTTAACCCTTCCTCAAATTCCCGGTCCATCCTCCTTACCTGGTAATGACTGATAACTAAATTTAATTATAAATTCCTGTTAACTATAAATAATAACTTATACCGGCGATAAAGAAAGCAGTGATTGCTCTGATTTAAGGCTTTTAGCCAAAGATTTTACCCCTCACAGACACATGTCACAAGCCTGGCCCTTTAAGAAGGTGGCCTTGTGGGTATCATGTGTTTGAGGTACGGGGACTTAGATGTTGCGTTGTTGCTGATGTCGGTGGTGGTACTGCAATAAGAGTTGGTCCAGCTAAGCTAAGTACGCTGGCGTTAAACAAGAGGTCTCCTTATTACGGTTCAGAGGTGAGGAAACAGCCACAAATACATGTGCTTTGTACTTGTAAAGACAACAGACATGACACAGATCTAAACTAAAAACTTCTAAAGTCGTTTTATTTTTATGTATCGGTAGATCTTACAATGTCTTACAATAATGATTCAACACGTAAGCCGATATTAAATTTTTTAGAAAACTAGAGGCATCTGAACATACAGGGATAACAGCATCTCGGGCAAAACAAAGAAAGATGTTGTGAAGCCCGATGGAAGTCGCACCTCAACACAAAACCATAAGCATAACTTAAATCTATCCTATGGGATGCCGAACAACAACAGTGTCAGTGAATTTGTGTTTCTGAGACTTATTTCGAGGTTACACACTCTCTTGAAGCCCAGAGTGCAGCAAGCTCAATGGTTCTGCATGGTGGGCCAGAGGTGAATTAGCATGGTTAGCACGAAATACGTCAAAGTGCAGAAAAGAGACGACCATGGTGACACGTGTACGTCACTGCTAATTGTTGCTCAAGCCACCTCACGATGGGGAGGCCCAATCAAAGACAGGGAGTCTCAAACACAAACACACACTGAACACAACATGAACGCAATGCTGGACCAACAACGAAACCAAAGAACAAAGGCTGGGATCACACACAGTCCGAGTCTTTGTTCTTTGCTGAGGGCATCGTTACTCCACGATATCTTTCGGTGGAAAACAGTTGTTGGCTGCTTTAATGATGATTAAAATCTTGAATATATGACCTTTAAAGTATGACTCACCTCAAGGTTTGTTTAAAGCCTGTTCGTTCTTCTAACTCCTCGTTTTTATCGCAACATCGGACTTGATGTAAGTGGGTTTGAGATCCCGACAATTACCTTGAGGAGCACAATTATATCATGACCAATAGGAAAGAGCCAAAGCTTCAGCCAGAACTACAAATAAGACTGAAGTTGTGATAAAGAGCCAAAGTGAAACCAGAACTTCCGAATTCTCGTCCAAAAGTAAGAAAACCTCTTTCAGGAAACCACTGACGTTTATACGCTAATAACTAACAATAATAGTCTGTGGCTCTGCCTAATGTGCCTAGAAGAGGATGGTAACTGTTCTCTCAAAGAAATTATGTAATATAATTTCTTTTTTTTTAATGTTTGCGTGTTTTTGCAGGCTTACACAAAAAGAATCCCTTAATGGCTTATGGCTAAACATCAACAGAAGAGGGACGTCCATGAGAGAGTCGATGTTGTTGTTAAAGGTTTCAACTGATAGCAACTGCTGCTGTGGACGCTGTTTAGTGTTAGATTGTGCAAAGTAAACCTAAGGAGCATGTTACATATTTTGCTGAACGAGTGATGCAACAGATCCTAGCGTGAGGTTATGAATTCTGCTCCCAATAAACCAGAATTTACTTTTAAATTCATTAGTGTGTTTCAGATGCTGCATTTGAAGACCGACTGCATCACAGAGGTATGACTAGGTTGTCCCATTTCGAAGGCTCCTCTAAATACAGCCCAGAAATGTGTCCTTCCATTCTGGAGCAACAAAGACTCCAACAAGTGGATTATTTTCTGTCCAACCTAAGCCAGGGTTCATCAGCAATTGGTGACAAACTGTTATTCAAAGAGATAATGGTGCCAATGTGCTTACACTTTTAAATGTAACTATCAGGCTTCAACTCATCAAACAGCTGTGCACATGTTAAAAAACCAAAGGGCATTAAACCGTTCTCGTGTCCAACACCAGCTCTGTTGCTAGGGAACAACAGTAAAGCAAGGACAAGCGGGAGACGCAGATCATGGAAATACTCCAAAGACCAGACCGTCTCATTTGAGTTCGGCCTTCGCGGTCTTACGTGGCCCAAAAGGGCATCTTCCTTTGTGGGCCGAGTGGCCAGGTGGTCTAGTTCATATTCACATGCCCGGAGTCAGTAAAGTTGTTTTTTTTTTTATCTCAAACTAGAAAAAAAGATGGAGCTGAACAAACATGACAACACAGACGATGCTCCATTTCCTGTAGTTTAAGGTTTCACCTAATAGGTTCCACAGATAATCTTCAATTGTTGGTAATTTCAGGTGTTTAATACTTTGAGGGGGTAAACGCAGCGAGAGATGTGAGGAGTGAGTGAGAGTAGGAAGGAGACGGAGGGAGAGAAAAGAGAGAGTGACTGAGAGGCACCGAGGGAACAAAGACAGAGCACCTGTTCAGCGACCGCAGCCCAGACAAAGACACCTCTGTCCCACAGTACAATGACGTCCGGGACACTGTGACTTCCTGTGTCTGGTGGGACGACCAAACAGCACAGCAAGCTGGCTGTTAGTGTGAGCTGGAGCTATTCTCTCTCACCCTCACACACACACACACACACACACACACACACACGCGCACACACACACACACACACACACACACACACACGCACTGGTGGGCAGTTATCAAACCCAAATGTTTTCACATTTTTCTCCACTATGAAATCAGAGCATATTGGTCTTTATATCAATCTTTAACATTTTAAACTTGAAATGTTTGTGATCAACTTGCTTCTTGTCCTTTCAGGTTCTTTCCTTTTAGATTTAAGATTCCAAGTTTATTGATCATGATTTACCAGAGTTTGTATTTAGTTTACAAGACGTAAAAAAAGAAGCGATAGAAACTTGACTTATTATGAGCCGCTAAAGTTGGCCGTCCTCCTCCTTCAGGGATAAATTTCGGATGCTAAACGTGAGACTCCCATCGCCATGGAAACAGCTCAACGGCCATGGAAGAAATGTAGGTAGCGTCTCTCAAATACTGTAGTTACCAAATAGGAAGTAAGAAGGAAAGAGAGAGAGAAGAAGATCTTTTTTTAACTCAGCTCAGCAACAAGTCCACAACATGCTGTGTCTCGATGTCTGTGTCTTTGACAACAGGAAGGAAACTCAAAATTTATAATCAACAAACCGTGATTCTTTCTTTTTTTTTAGCTGCACAGTTCAAGGAAATCAGGGCCTAAAAAAATGTCTGACCTCCTTTTCCTGCAAACAGATTTAGAAACTAAATCTATTTGAGTTTTTCGAGCTGCTGCAGCTGGGGCTTTAAATCCTATTATTTGGAAATCTTCAAACCTTTAGTGTTAACTGGTTTGCTGGTTACGAGTTTAATAAATAATCAATTCAAACATGAGATTTGACCTCCTAATTACTTCAGGTTGTATTTCAAGTAAATTAAAAAATAAAAGAATGTAAGTATCTGAGAATGAAAAGGAGGTGTAATACACGTAGAAGAGGTTAACTTTGAAGGAGGAGATTCGAGAGCTTTTGGTTATAATGGTTGAAACTGTAAACAAAAAACGTGTGATCTCAGAATTTACTGCACCTTCCCTCGCTGGAACGCTCCGGATATTTTCCTGTTATTGAGAACATGTTTGACCGGAGATTCTCCTGCTGCGTCCTTCACATGCGAGAGGCGGTCCAGACCCCCGTGTCCGCACATCCTCCAGAGTTAAAGTTTGCAAACGGTTTCGCATAATCTAACTATTTATATCAAAAACAGACACGGCCTTTGAGGGAACGAGGCTAAACTTTGACCGAATACATGTTTCCACTCAAAAATCACAAATCGATTCACTGTGACGTTAAACTCAATAAACACTAAATTCAAACGGATGATTTATGTTACGAAGTCACCCTAAGAGGCAGATAAACAGATTTCTGGTGAGCTCAGCTTCCACTACAACAGGGAGTACATGTCAGTGATTGCAACCTTGCAGATCTTTTTTGTCCTTAAATGCAACTTCTGTAAACCAATTACATACATTCCAACTCAACCCAAGCCTCTAGTAGCGGAGCTGTGTCGTAGTCATTAAGATATATGGGAAAAGAACACGGACCAGATCCTTGCCGATAGGACGGCGTGACTGAAGTTTGATCCTGGCCACCAATTATGTGGTTGCTATGTTTCCTCTGTTGCTACCCTGGTATCTTCTTTTCACACGCCGAGAGGAGGAGGAGGAAGAGGGGAGAGGATTTTATAAACACATGTTGTACATAAAGATGAAGTCAAATATGTGTTATCGTGGGGACGATAAGTGAGTTCATGAGATGGTAGCAACAGGTTTTTCCCGTGTGACTTAAATGATCGTTGTTGTTTGTTTTTTGATTTCCTGTTGATGGATTTAAAGTGTCAGACGTGTCTTTCTCTGTTGAAACACATTAGAAACCCTGAATCACACTCATGCTGCAGATAAAGAAAACATTTCCACATGTAGAAGTGAACTGCCTGCTCACCCATACACCAGTGAGACAGTCGATTGGCGGCTGCACTTTCTGCAAAGTAGCAATAAAAGCCCCAACAAGTGAATGTTGCGCCACGAAAGTAAACATCAAACCGAAGCAACGTGCAGAAATAACTGATCTTTATTGGTTCCACTTTCTAATGAGGATTCCTTTATGAAGGACTTGTTAAGCTTCAACTAACGGCTAGAGTTCAGGATAATAAATCCACTGTTAACCTTTAGAGATTTATAGGACATATATAAACAGAACATAAGCAGTTATAAATACAAATAAACCTTCAGTTAAAAAAAAGAAATCACCAACTCTCCAGCTAGGCCACAATTTTCCATCCGAGCCAGAGAGAAAACCAACTGAGCCGAGCCGAGCCAAACGTTTCCTCCAATTACAAGCATGTGCAGTGTGATAAATCAAGCAGCCCAGCCAACGTGACCTAACTCGACCCGAACCCTAAAATCATTTCAAACTTTCTGTACAAACCCGGCTCGACCCGTCTAAACCCGCCAGCGCATTCAAACAGACTTTGTCTTTGAAGTTGCAATTGTGAATTATTTCACTATGTAATTAAATGATTCGATTACCAGTGGTGATGTAATTAGTTGAAGTTTATAAACCTTTAAAATGCTGGTCTTGGTGGTGCACCTTAATTCATATGAAGTGGTCCTGGATTATAACATTACATAAACAGTGTCCTACTAAACATGACAATATGTACAAACAGGGACAGTGTCAAATCTATCAAATATCTATAATGTACTTTTAA